>NC_084616.1:41240014-41415014 GCF_033978795.1 Nerophis ophidion | reverse complement strand
ATGGCATGTACGGATGTACTTTGTGGACGCTGTCTGCTCCACACGTGACGCTGTTTGTGTTTACTTTGTAGCCAGTTCAGTTTTGTTTTGCAAAGCCATCCCTAAGCTTTAAATAGACCCCCCTTTTTGACTAGTTGATCTGCTGTTTCTTTTGTGCTCTGCCCCTCTCTCCTTCGTGGAGGGTAGGGGGCACAGATTCGGTGACCACAGATGACGCGCTAGCTGTCCAAGGTCGGGACCCAGGGTGGACCACTCATCTGTGCATCAGTTGGGGACGTCTCTGCGCTAGCGGATAGCAAACAGAAAAACTGGAAATAACTAATGCTAACAGCACGCACGTTAGCTGAGGCAGGTCCAGTTGTTTTTAGCTGCAACCATTACACAACAGGCGTTTCTCACTCCTCCTCGTCTCTCATTCTCACAGATACGGAAAACAAGCCCGCCTTCTTACATACGTCACATACTCTCGCGAGTCCAGCATCATAGCTTTCGCCAATCAGAGAGGTAGCAGAATGGCTAACTTAAGCTGAGGCAGGTCGAGCGGAGTATTATATATATATATATATATATATATATATATATAAATAAAAAATACACACACATATATACACACACACACAACCACACACACTCACACAGAGTCAAAAGTTTACATACACTTGTAAAGAACATAATCTCATGGCTGTCTTGAGTTTCCAACAATTTCTGCAACTCTCAGTATATATATATATATATATATATATATATATATATATATATATATATATATATATATATATATATATATATATATATTAGGACTGGGCAACGATTAAAATTTTTAATCGAAGTTAATCGCACTATTTCTCTGATTAATCGCGATTAACTGCATTGTATACGCAAAGCCCAATAATGAATTCAAAAGTAGTGTGTAGTGCACCTTTATTGGAATATTCTCCCACATGAACAAAAGCGCCAAAACATTTGTTGTGCAAACACAATTTAAATCAGTACTTGTTAAACAGTAGCAGTTAAATAGCATATTTTATGAAAATCAACTCAAAAAATGTAAATACAAACATTTAAGCTTATTGCCACTGCCAGGGTATTTAAGTTATCCTGTTTGTTTTGGAAAATAAATATAATCTACATACAAATCTCTGAACCACAATCATAACATCTGAACAGGCAATTTCTGAGGTAACAGCAGAAACATTTTTTTTTATCAGAGATCTTATGTTTAAAAAACCTATATTATAGGTAGTGGGCTGTTTTAGGGAATTTTTGATCAAATTATCCGTAGTAGCAATATTAATAATGTTGTGTTTATTCTGCGTAGTGCACTTAAGATAATTATGACCATATCTAGGAATTGATATGATGGGAATTTTCCGATTGTTTGCTTGGTGCTCATATACATGGTACTATATTGTGATGTTATGAGCCAGGGAATAAAAGAACTACCCTACCCAGCATGCAACAGGAGTGACGAGCATGCGCGGTAGCCCGGTGTAGGTTGTGTTGCCATGACGGCATTTTGTATGTTGTGATATGCACGCTCTGAAAGCAAATGTTAAGAACTCAGCCAACACTCCTCATCTGCATTATTCATAAATAGACAGACAACACATATACTCCGCTGCTTCACAGGCCGCTGGATGTAGCCGGCAAAGTATTCCCATGCTAGCTAGCCGGTCTAGCAAGCACGTGTCATTCAGTAAAAAACATCCAGATCTATCCACATTCAGAATTGTCTGACGGTCGTAAGTGATCCCGGAGTGACCACGCTGTAAGCCAGCCATGAAATTTGCAGAATTGTCCGGTATTTTTGCCAAATGTTCCATCTTTACCAGGAGCCCCTCGACGTCGAAGCCCGTCCGGGCGACGCCATCTTGCTAAGAAAAGGCGTTAACAAAATAAAAGCATGTAAACAACATAAGCAAATGTGCGATAAAATAATTGTCGGCGTTAATAGATTGATGAGTTAACTCGTAATTAACGCATTAATTTGCCCACCCCTAATATATATATATATATATATATATATATATACACATATATATACTGTATATAACAAATCTGTGGTATTAGTATTAACAAACAATATAATATCAGGACACATTATTATGTGTCCTGATATTATATAGTTTTGAACCATTTTTTAACTGTCAATGCTTTTAGTGTAAATTTTAAGAATGACTCACAATATTCTGCTCTCCCTGAATGTTGGAATTTAATTTGCCAAAGATGCATACAGTTTTTTGAAATAAAGATGGAAAAAATTAACTAGATGGTTAATTGATATTTTCCACAATGAAGTCACTGGGAAAGTAAGCACACAAAGGAAAGTACATTAATATGCACATGAAGTCCACATAAATGCAGGAATCAAGTTGAAATAATTGCTTGTATTCAAACAAGTGATTTCTTCCCGATAGTAAAAACCAGTGGTGGTCAACCGAGCTAAGACAGCTGTTGTACAGCAAGCAGAGTACACCAGGGGCCTGTATATTCCTGCAAAATGTATGCAATGGAATAGATCCTTCTCCTTTATAAAAAAAACAAAACGATTTGTCGAGTGATTTAAAGGATTATTTGTCGGTGGAGTTCCCAAACATATCAAACTATCATGTGCTCCACATGACATTCTACACGACAAAACAAATTAAAAGTTGGAAATGCACGGAGGCCTACAACTTATTTGTGCGTGGCTGGGTCAAGGACGTTGCTATCAAGACTCTCGTTTTTGCTCGGGTAAGGTCACCTCAAAGGTTCCACTTAGCTTGTGTGTCAAGGGGGGCGTGTTTGTGTTATTGCAAATTTCATTATTTGAGGACCTCATAGGTTCTTCCTATAATCACATTGGATGTGGATGTCTCAATTCAAGATGCTCTCCAGTGTTCTTTCGATCTGGAAGTTACCTGTCTAAATACAGCTTTGTTTAATTATCGGAGGGGGCAGGTTCATGCTTGTAATACCCCCAGCTTTGCCACCACTTTCTCTAAACCCAAATATAGCTGCATCTGAGTCTTGCCAGATAATCAACTTTTTCCAGATATGAACTGGTTTTGGGTGGCCTTTATACAATACCTGACACCCTTAAGCACACTCACCTTCACCCTTCCAGTGACCTCATAGGGTTTTTCCATCCAGTGTAAACACAATAAGATCCCTCTAGTCTAGTCTGTTGCTTTGCTTCCGAGGTGCCTCCCATCCCTAACCAATCCCTGACCACCTCAGCCTCCACCTCTATATCATACGAATTGCCAATCCCAATCTAATTTATGGAATATTTCGGAGGTAACTGAATACGGCAGCAGGGGAGATAACATCTCCAGGCTTCTGTGAAGGACAGGAACTCTGCAGTATGTACTTAATAACATAAACTGCTGAAAAAAAGGACCTGGTCCTGTGCTTTGGAAGAGGAGCAGACCAGTGAGATGGATAGTAGAGGAGGGGGGTGGTTCTAGTATGGGGGGTAATTGAGACCATGTGAGCTTCCCCCCACTGAACTGGATTAGAGAAGAAACGGAACTCTCTCAGCCCCAAATAGCTACCAATTAGATGCGCCCAGAGCAAAGGTACTGAGGGGACAGGGAAGGTGAGACACTAAGCATGGCCCATAATTTCCAGTGCGGTCATTTTAAATGCCACATTTTGACCCAGCATCTTTCAGGATAGTGGGACCATTACCTCTCTATTTCTATGGCTTTGCATTCGTTGAAAAAGTCCTACCTGGGACCACTGTTTAAATCCCTGTTGATATATTTTACAAACCCTGTTTCCATATGAGTTGGGAAATTGTGTTAGATGTAAATATAAACTGAATACAATGATTTGTAAATCATTTTCAACCCATTTTCAATTGTAATTGCTACAAAGACAACATATTTGATGTTCAAACTGATAAACATTTTTTTTTTGCAAATAATCATTAAATTTAGAATTTGATGCTAGCAACACATGACAAGGAAGTTGGGAAAGGTGGCAATAAATACTGATAAAGTTGAGGAATGCTCATCAAACACTTATTTGGAACATCCCACAGGTGGGTGCCATGATTGGGTACAAAAAAATGCTCAGTCTTTCACAAGAAGAGATGGGGTGAGGTACACCCCTTTGTCCACAACTGTGTGAGCAAATAGTCAAACAGTTTAAGAACAATTGCAAGAAATTTAGGGATTTCAACATCTACGGTCCATAATATCATCAAAAGGTTCAGAGAATCCGGAGAAATCACTCCACGTAAGCGTATGGGCGGAAACCAACATTGAATGACCGTGACCTTGGATCCCTCAGACGACACTGTATCAAAAACAGATATCAATCCCTAAAGGATATCACAAAACGGGCTCAGGAACACTTCAGAAAACCACTGTCACTAAATAGAGTTAATCGCTACATATGTAAATGCAAGTTAAAGCTCTACATGCAAAGCGAAAGCCATTTATCAACAACATCCAGAAACGCCGCCGGCTTCTCTGGGCCCGAGATCATCTAAGATGGACTGATGCAAAGTGGAAAAGTGTTCTGTGGTCTGATGAGTCCACATACAAAATTGTTTTTGGAAATATTCGACATTGTGTCATCCGGACCAAAGGGGAAGCGAACCATCCAGACTGTTATCGACGCAAAGTTCAAAAGCCAGCATCTGTGATGGTATGGAGGTGCATTATTGCCCAAGGCATGGGTAACTTACACATTTTTGAAGGCACCATTAATGCTGAAAGGTACATACAGGTTTTGGAACAACATATGCTGCCGTCTTTTTCATGGACGCCCCTGCTTATTTCAGCAAGACAATGCCAAGCCACATTCAGCATGTGTTACAACAGCGTGGCTTTGTAAAAAATGAGTGTGGGTACTTTCCTGGCCCGCCTGCAGTCCAGACCTGTATCCTATCGAAAATGTGTGGCACATTATGAAGCGTAAAATACGACAGCGGAGACCCCGGACTGTTGAACGACCGAAGCTCAACATAAATCAAGAATGGGAAATAATTCCACTTTCAAAGCTTCAACAATTAGTTTCCTCAGTTCCCAAACGTCTATTGAGTGTTGTTAAAAGAAAAGGTGATGTAACACAGTGGTGAACATGCCCTTTCCCAAATACTCTTGCACATGTTGCAGCCATGAAATTCTAAGTTAATTAATATTTGCAAAAAAAATAAATAAAGTTTATGAGTCTGAACATCAAATATCTTGTCTTTGGAGTGCATTCAATAGAAAATGGGTTGAAAAAGATTTGCAAATCATTGTATTCTGTTTATATTTACATCTAACACATTTTCCCAACTCATATGGAAATGGGGTTAGTTGAAAATACCCTGCACTGGACGAGTTTGTTGTCTTCATCATATTGCATTTGCACTTAATGAACGTGGAAATGGCTGCCGTAAATCAATTGTCTCTTAATTTAAATCTTTAGATATGCAAGATAAAGATTTTTAATTTATGGATGCATCATTTATTTTATCATTTTATTCATCATTTATTTATAAATGTGTGGTGTCATTTTTTGCAGGCTCTCCTCAAAGCCCAAGCTGAGACATACTGTACCTCATCTTTGGGAACTATACATTTTTAGTCATTTGTTTTACTTGAGTTCGTGATGGCCATTTGGCTTCCTGCCCACTGCACACACTGAGCTCATGGAGGTTTCGGTCATACGTCACTACACAATTTGTCGACTACTTGCACAGATGTAAAGACCTTGTCAGTTCTTTTTTTTGTGTAGTTAGAGCTGTGTGCTACTTATTCTCTTCACATAGTATGTTACTTTTCTTCGTATCCACGGTTACGCTATGGATTTTCCACAAACAGAGGTGTTATTAAAAGGTACATAGATGGAAAATGTGCCAAGATGTCATCATTATAACTATTTGAAACAGGGGAGAGCGGAGGAATGATCATGATGAGTCATGATATAAGTCCGCTTGGCACTTGATGGCACAAATAAAATATATCAGTCATTCCAACTTGTATTGTGTTTTTGGTTTGAACTTGGAATTTTTAATGAACTCTATAACAAACTTGTGTTTCATTGCCAGCATTGTATTCAACATTAAAGGGCTGCAGCTAATGCATATATTAGTCATTGAGTAATCTATCAGTAAGTTTGGTCAATAAACATGTATTGAATACACTTTATAGCCTCAATGTGTAATTTGGGGGAGTGCACAACACATTTTATTTTTATCCGAACAAATACACATTATCAACATTAAACTTGCGCTTCTAACACGTGTGCATTATTAAAAAAATATATATATATTTTCCTGTTTTCCGCCACACAGATCACAACAACCACTTATAAGTTATCTGCACTCTCTTGCATCGGACAAGTGGAAATTATGTCAGTGTATATACATTTCCGGGTGCTCTATGTGGTCCGTTGGTTTAACATTTTCCATTATCAAAGCAACCAAATACAACCAAATAATACAGTTTATCCAATAATTGATTAATCATTGCAGCCTTACAACAGAACAACGTTGCTTGTAGCAGTTACACCATGGTGTTATTTGTTAGGGATAGGTATCATTTAAATAAATGTAACCGATACTAGTACCTAATTGGTACTTTTAAAACGGTACCCGAACCAGTATTTACAAAAATCAAACATTCACATTTAAAAAAAAAAATCAAAACAATGCCTTTTGATTTTGTGGAACTTTGTGACATTTTCGTTGAACAGATGAGTAATCGAAATTGTTCCGTGATATAAATCAGTGGTTCTCAACCTTTTTTCAGTGATGTACCCCCTGTGAAAATTTTAATTGAAGTACCTCCTAATCAGAGCAAAGCATTTTTGGTTGAAAAAAAGAGATAAAGAAGTAAAATACAGCACTAGGTCATCAGTTTCTGATTTATTAAATTGTATAACAGTGCAAAATATTGCTCATTTGTAGTGGTCTTTCTTGAACTATTTGGGAAAAAAAGATATACAAATAACTAAAAACTTGTTGAAAAATAAACAAGTGTGTCAATTATGAATAAAGATTTCTACACATAGAAGTAATCATCAACTTAATGTGCCCTCTTTGGGGATTGTAATAGAGATCCATCCGGATTCATGAACTTCATTCTAAACATTTCTTCACAAAAAAAGAAATCTTTAACATCAATATTTATGGAACATGTCCACAAAAAATCTAGCTGTCAACACTGAATATTGCATTGTTGCATTTCTTTTCACAGTTTATGAACTTACATTCATATTTTGTTGAAGTATTATTCAATAAATATATTTATAAAGGATTTTTTAAGTGATGCTATTTTGAGAATATTAAAAAAAAAATCTCACGTACCTCTTGGCATACTTTCAAGTACCCCGAGGAGTACGCGTACCCCCATTTGAGAACCACTGATAATAAATTAATTAATTAAGTAAGATTTTGAAGTACAATCCAAAACAAATTGTCATAATTATTGCAGCAAACCATCAGTAATACAGAACATAGAGAATGTGCAAATAATAATAAAAAAGGCTTGCTTATGTTATCTTGCTACATCAAATTCCAGAGTTTCTTGAATGTACCTGACTCGCTTTAACAGTCATTGGTGCATAAGGAGGAAGTGTTGTGGCTACTGTATGAGGGTTGCTGTTGGTGTGTTAAGGACGGCAATAGAGTATTGTAAAAAACGTCAGTCCAGGGCTTGAATGATCATGAAATGTTTGTGACAACAGCCAAACAGAGTCAACTTTTTCCTGCTCCACTTCCGGTTGGAATTTTTAGCAGAAGTAAAGTAGGACAAGTTATTTTTTTATTACATATGTAAGATTATATAAATGCTTATAAACCTCATATTTAGTTTTACTTAACAAACCATCATTGAGTCTTGCAATACATTCAAACATTTTCTGTCTTCCAGTTCGTAATTTGTTTGTAAGCGCTACTACGTCAACCCCTTGCGTGTTTGCGTTTTGGATAACAGTTGGCATGCAAGATCCCTGACTGGTCAGAATAAAGTTTCTCATGTCTATCTGTGAAAATGAACAGTAGACTGTACAATAGACTGTTTATTTTCAGAGTCTTTTAATGGTTGTAGGGGAAACGCTTTGCCATAGAAACGTAGTCTAAAATCGCCACATTATATGTTCAGCATCTTTTTACTCAATCTGAATGCTTTATATGGATTCAGTGTGCGCTTAAAGGCCTACTGAAATGACATTTTCTTTTTCAAACGGGGATAGTGAAGTGAATTATATTTATATAGCGCTTTTTCTCTGGTGACTCAAAGCGCTCTACATAGTGAAACCCAATATGTAATTTTTACATTTAAACCAGTGTGGGTGGCACTGGGAGCAGGTGGGTAAAGTGTCTGGCCCAAGGACACAACGGCAGGGACTAGGATGGCGGAAGCGGGGATTGAACCTGCAACCCTCAAGTTGCTGGCACGGCCGCTCTACCAACCGAGCTATACCGGATAGCAGGTCATACTTGATCATTTCGCGATATTGCCATATTTTTGCTGTAAGGATTTAGTAGAGAACATCGACGATAAAGTTCGCAACATTTGGTCGCTAGTAGAAAAGCCCTGCCTGTGCCGGAAGTATGTGCACGTGACGTCACTGGTTGCAGGGCTCCACACATATTCACATTGTTTTTAATGGAAGCCACCATCAGTAAGAGCAATTCGGACCGAAAAAGCGACAATTTCCCCATTAATTTGAGCGAGGATGAAAGATTTGTGAATTAGGATATTGATGGTGAAGGAATAGAAGAAAAAAAAAAGCGACGGCCATGGGCGACGTCAGTGTGAGCGTTTCAGATGTAATTAGACACATTTACTAGAATAATTCTGGAAGATGCCTTATCTGCTTATTGTTTAATAGTGTTTTAGTGAGATTTTAAAGATTGTAAACAATTGTATGGACTTACCTCGAGGTCGGATGGCTGCGGTGAACACAAAGTGTCTCAGAGAGAAGCCGAGGAGCCAAGCTCACAGCTGCCGCTGCTGCAGGACGACGAATAATCCAATGACTTCTCCGGTAAGATATATATCACAATTTCCCCATTCAAAAACATGCTGGTTGGCGCAGAGAAAACATGTTCGCTTGACCGCTCTGTGTTAAAGCTTCACAACAAACAAAGAAACATCGGCTGTGTCTCGGTGCTAAAGACAGCTGCAATACACCGCTTTCCACCAACAGCATTGTTTTTTATAGTCTTCATTATTAAATGAAAAAATTGCAAAAGATTCAGCAACACAGATGTCCAAAATACTGTGTAATTATGCGATTAAAGCAGACAACTTTTAGCGGTGAGTGGTGCAGCTACTAATATTTCCTGACAGCCAGTGACGTCACGCGTACACGGCATCATTCTGCGACGTTTTCAACAAGAAACTCGCGGGAAATTTTAAACTGCAATTTGGTAAACTAAAAAGGCCGTATTGACATGTGTTGCAATGTTAATATTTCATCATTGATATATAAACTATCAGACTGCGTGGTCGGTAGTAGTGGGTTTCAGTAGGCCTTTAAATGCCTTAAAAGCTCATTTATAGTTTTTCAAAAGGACTGTATTCTGTTTTCATTTTTCTAACTTAAATATTGTTTTTATCAGCCATAATTCCAATGTCCTTTTAACAAAGTTATGAGAATGGAGCTTCCAAATACAAAAAAATATATAAATACGTTAAAGAAAATTGACTTTCAACATATTGATTGGTACTGACAATTCTCTTTGAATGATTATGTTCCTATCCCATCATCAAATGGGCATAATTTACACAATAGTGTGTAGAGCTCCAGCTAAGGACGCCTAATGCTTACCTGAGCTGACGCCCAAAATTGTTCTAAATTACTACTGTCATTTAAAAAGTACGGAAAAATATCTGAAAACAATTTTAAATATACTTTTTTGTGAAAAGGCCTGCAGCAGATTAATTGTGTGTTGCTATGATAAACTACCATTTCTAGACTGAAGTGGGTTCAGCCATAGTAATACAAATACTATTCTATTCAAACTGCATTGTTTGCAAAATCCAAATTAACACAATAAATAATTTATGTAGGTGTGACCTTAACAATTTATTCTCTTTTAGTAGATAGATGGATAGTACTTTATTGATTCCTTCAGGAGAGTTCCTTCAGGAAAATTACAATAGTAAAATAGTACAGTAGTATTTCATGTGTGTGTAATGCATTTGCTTCTAAGCATAAATTCAGCCTGTAATTGCAATCCACCTACACACTGAATACAAAAAGTTCAGTCAGTATAAATAAATATCGGAAAACCTTGCCACACCTAAATCCTACTGTTTCGTTCTGTGAATATTAGAGGCTGATAAACCACAGAAAGGAAATGACCGAGTGGCTTAGAAAAAAATATATTCTCACCTCATCTGAATATAAGATCTGTTGTTTATTATTCCAACATGTGCAGCATGATTTACAACAAGTTTATATTTCTCTTCCAGGGGTAAAAAGCCGACTGAAGAGTTCAAAGCGTGCGGAGTCAAAGGCCGGAGTCATTGTCAGTACCTATGAGGTAATTATGTGTTTGTGTTTAGATCATGTTGACTCCCCACTCTGCTTCTACTCTGCACTCCATCTTTCTGCCCTACTCACACACTAGGAACCCAGCCACCCCCTCCCACCTCCGCCCACACCCCTTCCCTCGCCTCCTCTCGCTCAGTTCTGCGCTCAAGTCGTCTCCCTCTGGGAAGAGGTGCATGAGATGTTGGCTCGGCCATACATCTCTGTCAAAAGCTCTATGAATAAATTAACCTTTTAAAGATTAGTCCACCCTAATACCTCAGGGTTTTTTAAACAGAAGAGCGGACACCCCCACCCCCCACCCCCCACCCTCCATTCCCTACCCATTGCACACCAAACATGGAGTTATTAGAAGAGCAAAAACTTTAAAGGCATAGACATTTTTGTTTCCTTAACACACATAATTATTACAAGTATTATATTATTTATTTTCGGGCTCAATATTTGTTTGAATCTTTTTCTCCTCTTAACATGGTGTTACAAAAAAGATCTATTGGAAAAATACATAATGTTGGATATAGAGAACATACAAACCCTTTATTTTATTGAATCACAAATATTGAAATGCGACTATTTGGTGCATTTGCAAACAGCTAAAATGATGTACAAAGCAAACTATAACCTGCTACCCAAGAATGTACAACAATTTTTCTCAACTAAAGAGGAGAAATATAACCTTAGAGGAAAATCTAATTTAAAACATTTTTATGCTCGTACAACACTTAAAACCTTTAGCATATCAGTATGTGGGATTAAATAATGGAATGGATTAACCAAATAAATCAAATAAAGCACCAAAATGATTCAGTATAAGAGACTGATCAAACTACAAGTGTACACAAAACAAGAATGATGAACATCTTGAAGGCCTTTTTTTTTTTAATTATTTTTTATTTATTGAGACAAATATTATTTTTGTGTTTAATATTTGTTTACTTACTATGGTATATTATGTGTTTATTATTTATTTGTTCACTGTTATGTTACAGAGAACAAGGAAATAAGATAAAATTGCTATGGTATGCAAAGGGGTAGGATTTAGTACGCTCAGCTTCTTCCTACTCCTTTTCAAACGTGCTGTAATGAAACAACTGGAAATATGTGATGAATTACATTATATCGTATGCATGTTCGAAATAAACTGAAACTGAACTATATACGTATACCAACAAGCTCAGGTAGGAGCATTTTGTAAAGTGAATATTGTGACCAAACGTACCATAGTTTTCTTTGTAAGCATTGTTGTTAATTAATTCCCCTTTTGTGTTGTTATAGCAAGCAAACTATAATATTATAAAAAATTAAACCACCTGCAGTTTAATCAATATACAGTGGTACCTCAATTTAAGAGTCCTTTTAATAAAGAGTGTTTGATATCGCTATTGCTATGCTTTAAGTTGGAAACAAACACATTTGTTACAAGTTTTCCCGTAGCAAATGTCACTGTGAATCCCAGAAGATCTGCCCCAAAAAAATCTAGTCTTACTCGCTAACATTAGCTTTTAGCTAAAGATCAATATAACTTTGTTTTCCAAACATGGGAAGCATATAATATTCATTGAATTAAAAAAAAAAAAAAATCATGATTGAGCTTGACAAACTCAACACATTCGAGCATATTACTCTAGTCTGCATAATACCAAAGCAGCTGAGAAGGTTTTAATGATAACTAAACGGCGGACATTTGTCCATTAAAATTTGTGAAAGCTGCTGATTGTGTGTTTGATGAAGAAGCAGCTTGAAGGATATACTGTAGAAGTCCACTCTCCAAAGTAAACACTCTACTTTCTTATCCCATTTGTTTTTCTTTTTAAAAGGTATCTTACATGTTAAAATTGTGCTGTTTTGGTTGTGGTCCAAGAATCAATTGATTTGATTTCATTTGGAAACATAATTGATACCAGAGTTTTGAGTTGTACTAATACTCTGTAAACCCAAAATATTGTACCATTATTTTCGAACCATAGGGCGCACTGGATTATAAAGTGCACTGCCAAATAGCAGGTCAATTCAGGTTTATTATGAAACAAAAGGCACACCAGATTATAAGGCGCATTAAAGAGGTCCTTTTTTTCCTACATTTGAAACACCTGTGGTCTACATAACAAGTAATGTTGGTTCTTTAGTTAAAATGTTGCATAAATTACATTTTACAGACCATCTTTAGGCCGCTATCTGACAGTCTCCTCAAAATGTGCCGTTTTGTGGGTGGTTTTATTTACGTGGCTATACTTCGACAGTGTCTTCTCCCCGACATCTTTTTTGTAACGAGTCTACTGACAGATATAAGTTAAAACTGTACGCTACTTTATATCAGAAATGGCAACAATGAGGATGAATGCCCCTCAAAAAGAGGATAGAGAAAAAGAAGCAGTTTATTGACAGGGGCGCAAGCTACAACAGCGGATGTGCACACATTTTCAGGACTTATGGAGATCTCAAATACACATCAGCAGGTACCAATAGGCAAAAAAAGTTGGTTTTGCATTATGGTCTAAACCAGGGGTCGGCAACCTTTACCACCCAAAGAGCCATTTTGACCCATTTCACAAAATAAAGAAAACGATGGGAGCCACAAAACTCTTTTGAAATTTTAAATGAAATAACACTTCATACAGCGTTTTCTTTTTTGCTTTGTGCTATGTATTAACCAGGGGTCTCAGACACGCGGCCCGCACCTAATATGAAAATGTAATGTTAGTGCGACCCGCAAGTTTTAAATTAATGCTGTTTGACAACATCACACTTACCAACCCTCCCAAACTTTCTGGGAGACTCCCGAAATTCAGAGCAACCTTTCTCGATAATGACTGCTGATTTTTGCACTTCATTATTAATACGGGCGTGCTATGATGGCGCTGCCTTTACCGCCCTCTACAACATGTACAAATATCTAGCACAGCCCAGCCATGAGTCGTATGTGGCTTCCTCAGACACACTTAGACGACTGTAACGCATACTTGTTCAACAGCCATACAGGTTACACGGAGAGTTTTGATATAAACAATTTTAATACTCTTACTAATATGCACCACACTGTGAACCCACACCAAACAAGAATGACAAACACATTTCTTGTGAACATCCTCACTGTAACACGACATAAACCCAACAGAACAAATACCCAGAATCCCATGCATCCCGTAACTATTCCGGGGTACATTATACACCCCAGCAAGCACCAAATCCCCGCCCACCCCTCCGTGCGTTGGTTGAGGTGGGCGGGGTTTGGTGGTAGCGGGGGTGTATAATGTAGCCCAGAAGAGTTAGGGATGCATGGGATTCTGGGTTGGGGAGGAGACCCTGCCCCAAGTGGAGGAGTTCAAGTACCTAGGAGTCTTGTTCACGAGTGGGGGAAGAGTGGATCGTGAGATCGACAGGAGGATCGGTGCGGCGTCTTCAGTAATGCGGACCTTGTACCGATCCGTTGTGGTGAAGAAGGAGCTGAGCCGGAAGGCAAAGCTCTCAATTTACCGGTCGATCTACGTTCCCATCCTCACCTATGGTCATGAGCTTTGGGTCATGACCGAAAGGATAAGATCACGGGTACAAGCGGCCGAAATGAGTTTCCTCCGCCGTGTGGCGAGGCTCTCCCTTAGAGATAGGGTGAGAAGCTCTGTCATCCGGGAGGAACTCAAAGTAAAGCCGCTGCTCCTCCACATCGAGAGGAGCCAGATGAGGTGGTTCGGGCATCTGGTCAGGATGCCACCCGAACGCCTCCCGAGGGAGGTTTTTAGGGCACGTCCAACCGGTAGGAGGCCACGGGGAAGACCCAGGACACGTTGGGAAGACTATGTCTCCCGGCTGGCCTGGGAACGCCTCGGGATCCCCCGGGAAGAGCTAGACGAAGTGGCTGGGGAGAGGGAAGTCTGGGCTTCCCTGCTTAGGCTGCTGCCCCCGCGACCCGACCTCGGATAAGCGGAAGAAAATGGATGGATGGATGGATGGGATTCTGGGTATTTGTTCTGTTGTGTTTATGTTGTGTTACAATGCGGATGTTCCCCCGAAATGTGTTTGTCATTCTTGTTTGGTGTGGGTTCACAGTGTGGCGCATATTAGTAAGAGTGCAAAAGTTGTTTATATCACAACTCTCAGTGTAACCTGTATGGCTGTTGAACAAGTATGCCTTACAGTCACGTTCGTGTATCAACAGAGGCTGCATGCTACATGTAACCAGCTTGCACGCAGATAGCATTGTGTAAAAGCGGGCGTGACGACAGTTCTAGAGGACTGTAAAGGCATTTCCATCAGGGCACGCCCTCAATATTGGAGGATGTTGGCCACAGGGTGATTTCTGGGAGAGGCATTAAACTCCGGAAATCTTTCGGGATAATCGGGGTTCGGCAACTATGCAGCTGAGCCACATTAGACTGTTCATAGAGCTGCATGTGGCTCCGGAGCTGCGGGTTGCCGACCCCTGGTCTAAACAAAATGCCAAATAATGTCTCATAGTATGTGCCATTTTGGGGTGCTTATACACACACAATAATACCCATATGATGAACCGCAGTACGTCTGACTACAGCGAACAATCCATCAAGCTGTGCGGCTTCGTTGCTTACAGAAGTCGTACTAAAACATTTTTACAGATTTTAGAGTGTATTGTGTAATTTTCTGTATTCTCAAAGAAACATAACATTTTTGGGCTTGCTTGCTAACCTGTACTTGCTAGTGTCATTTATTGAACAGGCGTCAACCATCAGGTAACATGTATCTCTTATGCATCACTGCCATCTACAGGTCACACTTATCATTACACCATGTATCAAATAAAATTGCTTCGAGGTCGGTAACCACAACCAGAATGAATACGTACAAATAAGGCGCACTCTTGATTTTTTTTAGAAAATGAAAGGATTCTAAGTGTGCCTTATAGTCTGAAAAAACTAAGATCTTGGCCAGAAAAGGAGTGAGGCAGCATCGATGTCATAGAATCACTTAAATCACAGTGTCCAATCAGATTTCTTGAACTGGGGTTGCTAGAAAAGGTTGTGATATATTTATTTTTGCTTGGTGACATTCAAAGACGTTATTTAAATCACTGAGCTGAGATTCTTAGTGATGCATGAGAAAAACACTACACATTACTTCATTCATGCAGTCTAACTATGATTGCAGTTTCAGTGTATAGATTGCGTTAATGACCCACCTCATTTCCTTAAAGGCCTACTGAAATGAGATTTTCTTATTTAAACGGGGATAGCAGGTCCATTCTATGTGTCATACTTGATCATTTTGCGATATATTGCCATATTTTTACTGAAAGGATTTAGTAGAAAACGTCCACAATAAAGTTTGCAACTTTTGGTGTTAAGAGAAAAGGCCTGCCTCTACTGGAAGTCGCAGACGATGACGTCACACGTGTGGGGGCTCTTCACATATTCATATTGTTTTTAATGGGAGCCTCCAAAAAAAAAGTGCTATTCGGACTGAGAAAACGACAATTTCCCCATTAATTTGAGCAAGGATGAAAGATTCACAATAGAGGATATTGATAGCGACGGATTAGAAAATAAAAACTGATAAAAAAAATAAGTTAAAAAAAATAAACGCGATTGCATTGGGACGGAGTCCGATGTTTTTAGAGACATTTACTAGGATCATTCTGGGAAATCCCTTATCTTTCTATTGTGTTGCTAGTGTTTTAGTGAGTTAAATAGTACCTGATAGTCGGAGGTGTTCGTCCACGGGTGTCTTGACGCCAATGAATCAGGGGAGTCGATGGCAGCTGTGGACGGCACAAGCTCAGCTTTTCTCCTGTAAGAAGCGACTTTTTACCACAATTTTCTCACTGAAAACTGCTGGTTGACATTCTGTCGTGATTCATGTTTGCTTGACCGCGCTCTGATCCATAGGAAAGTTTCACCTCCAGGAATTTTAAACAAGGAATCACTGTGTGTTTGTGTGGCTAAAGACTAAAGCTTCCCAACTCCATCTATCTACTGTACTTTCTACTCCAATATTAATTGAACAAATTGCTAAAGATTCAGCAACACAGATGTCCAAAATACTGTGTAATTATGCCGTTAAAGCAGACGACTTTTAGCTGTGTGTGTGTGCAGCGCTCATATTTCCTTAAAACCTGTGATGTCTTGCGCACACGTCATCATTACACAACGTTTCGAAGACGAAACTCCCGGGAAATTTAAAATTGTAATTTAGTAAACTTTAAAAAAAGGCCGTATTGGCATGTGTTGCAAAGTTAATATTTCATTGATATATAAACTATCAGACTGCGTGGTGGGTAGTACTGGGTTTCAGTAGGCCTTTAAGTGAGTGCTATGGCGATCATTTAAAATCTCATATGAACATATTCATTGTAACAATATGTTTAGTGCATGCTGTAGTATCAATTTTCTATAGACTGTGCCCCGCAGGAAGGCACAACTTATTTGATGCATGACAAATCGTCCATCAGCAGTTTACTCCCAGATGCGTGTATTTGTTATTGAGAAGTGGGTTCTTGAATGTCTTCTCTCAGCCTCAAGCAGACACTTTTTTGGATGGCATCCCTTTTCAATGTTACAATGATTTCGTCAAAGCATCATGAGAAAAATACATTTTACATAACAGGCTGCTCTTGCACCATATTTCTGACTTTTTGAAGAACACCTAGTGTAGACATACACAACTTCCACCGCGGGGCAATGCATGTTTGTCATTGTTAAGCAACTGTGAGAAATTATGTTTTGCTAAAAATCACTTTTTTTTTCTAAGTTGAACAAAACAGTGGTCTCTTGTTGGCAATTGGGCCGAGTCTATCCACCTTGGTTTTCCAAACAAATCAAGATAATTATGAAGAACAGGTTTTAGGTTGAAATTCCTCGGAAAATAAACCATTCGTGACTTAGAGAATATGACATGTATTGGCTATGTCACTGGTTTTAGGTTTCCCACTCGGGGCCGGCAGAGGCGTCTCTTGGACTTCCTGAACTCTAAATTGTGCCAGTTTGTGTACTACAGACTTGGAGGTCTTCTTCTACTTTATTTTGTCCTTTTTTGGGGGGGGGGGGGGGTGAAAGACAAGAGTTTCCCCATTTTGCTAATCCTTGCTGTCTTAAGTCTACCATGATTAACCTCATCACTCAATCTTCATTTAGCCGAGACAGTCTTAGCCAAGCACTCCTAGACTCATTTATTTCTGTAAAGACAAGCTTGGCAAAGGAGAACTTCCAGTAAAATGCCATTGCCTCAGCCACTGACCCAAACAGGCATGGTAGCTAATTTAATTTCTTTTAGACGAGAGGAGGAAGCAGTAATGTTTCTACAACCACAAAAAAAAAGGTCTGCCATCTTTGGATTTTTTGGCCACACACACATGATCCCCTAAATGTGTTTTTCCCCTTTGACCAAAGAACGGTATCTTGTGATTAGAAGAAGAGGTCTACTTTGACCTTGGTACAAGACTTTAATGACTGCCTGTGACTCACAGATACTCTAAACACCTCCTCCCTTACAGAACAAAGGCCAACGTGGCACTGTGGCAGCGCTTCTTATATTAGATATATTTTCTTATCTTTCGGGTTTATGGCCACAGTGTTTAATGGTGATCTTAGTCTGTCTTTGTGTAATTAACATAGGTTACAGATGCTCATTTTGAAAGGTGATAAAAACAAGTATGGTCATGCAAATGTGTTTGTGTCAGTCTTCCAAACTCAGAAAACAACTATAGAGCCTTCCTTTTCATGGGTGTTAGAGACGGTTCTTATTTTAGATCAGTAGAGGGCTCCAGAGATCACGGATAGTCCAAATTGGTGAGTTGCCCTGCCCGGTCACTCTTTGCCAGACCCACAACAGCAGCCACAATAGTCCACATATGGAAATGCTTGATTTGATATAGTGTCATTTTACTTTACAGAAATGGGTGTATGCATGTTCTCCCTTCTGTCTCAAGCCCACCACTGTAACCCACCAAGAAAGAAATCTGGTGTTCCAGTCTGTGTTACTACAGGAACCAAATAATACATCTTTGGAATGACATATATGCAATCCAAAATTAAAAATGGAGCAAGTTACAATTCTAAGTATTTCACTACACCTTTTTTGTGGATGTGTCCAGTACCTAGTAAACCAGTGACGTGCGGTGAGGTTCATGGCTGGTGAGGCACTGACTTCATCACAGTCAGATTTATAAACATATGAACCCTATAGTGCAGTGGTTCTCAAACGGGGGTACGTGTACCCCTAGGGGTATTTGAAGGTATGCCAAGGGGTACGTGAGATTTTTTTTTAAATATTCTGAAAAAAGCAAACATTTAAATATTCTTTATGAATATATTTATTGAATAATACTTCAACAGAATATGAATGTACGTTTATAAACTGT
Organism: Nerophis ophidion; assembly: GCF_033978795.1. NCBI lineage: Eukaryota > Metazoa > Chordata > Actinopteri > Syngnathiformes > Syngnathidae > Nerophis > Nerophis ophidion. The sequence goes on along the minus strand of NC_084616.1, from coordinate 41,396,203 downwards.
GAAAAGAAATGCAACAATGCAATATTTAGTGTTGACAGCTAGATTTTTTTGTGGACATGTTCCATAAATATTGATGTTAAAGATGTCTTTTTTGTGAAGAAATGTTTAGAATGAAGTTCATGAATCCAAGTGGATCTCTATTACAATCCCCAAAGAGGGCACTTTAAGTTGATGATTACTTCTATGTGTAGAAATCTTTATTTATAATTGACTCACTTGTTTATTTTTCAACAAGTTTTTTGTTATTTTTATATCTTTTTTTCCAAATAGTTCAAGAAAGACTACTACAAATGAGCAATATTTTGCACTGTTATACAATTTAATAAATCAGAAACTGATGACCTAGTGCTGTATTTTACTTCTTTATCTCTTTTTTTCAACCAAAAATGCTTTGCTCTGATTAGGGGGTACTTCAATTAAAATTTTCACACGGGGTACATCACTGAAAAAAGGTTGAAAACCACTGCTATAGAGTATCTTATTCACCATTTGATTGGCAGCAGTTAACAGGTTATGTTTAAAAGCTCATACCAGCATTCTTCCCTGCTTGGCACTCAGCATCAAGGGTTGGAATTGGGGGTTAAATCACCAAAAATGATTCCCGGCCGCTGCTGCTCACTGCTCCCCTCACTTCCCAGTGGGTGAACAAGGGGATGGGTCGAATGCAGAAGACAAATTTCACCACACCTAGTGTGTGTGTGACAATCATTGGTACTTTAACTTAATGTAGCAGGTACTTTAGTTAGTATAGTATAAATAAATTATACTTATTATTATCATTATTAGCGATAATACTGCTAACATTAACAATATTAAATAATCACATGTATGTAGAAAATAACAAACACGACAGTACACGGTGTTGTCACTATGACAGGTGTAACCGCGGTCCAGCGGCCATGTTCATTCATTGTCTTTACTGTAGCATAAAAAATGCAGATGGCCTTAAAACACTACAATACTCAGTCACCGTATTTAAGTACCCAAAATAAAGACTTGACATAAATATAAATTCAATCGGATGAGAAACATTGGAAGAAACGGGATTAAAACCCGATGCTAACCGCCCATAGAAAATACATGGGTACGGCTAGTAGCTAGTATTAGCAAACAAATTCATTTACCAACTTGGCTTAACATCTCAACATCGACACACTCCTTCGTCGCAACTTGGCCCGGATGGTCGGCACCTATAAGTTTACAATTAGTTGTAAAATGTTGGACGATTGTTTTTACGATATGCAGGCAAACGACAACTTTAAAACATACCGGCTTCAAATGTCCCCAGGCCTAGCCGAGTAGTGCAAGAATAATCCCAGGGATCACTAGCGCCCTCTACCACCAGGAGGCCGGGGAACAGGTGCCTCACCTAGTGGGTCTTCGGAGCCGTTTTATGATTGCCCAGCACAAGAAATACGTTACACACATACAGTTGTTGACAAAATACACTGTACATTATAAACCTCAGCTAACTAAACTATGGAAATGTATAATATAATTCATATAGCAATACGGTCTCACTCCACAGTAGACAGATGTTAGCCGAGTCATTGCGCAATCCATGGGAGGCTCAGCTGGCTGTGACTCACCTCAAGTAATTCTCAGTATTTGAACGGCAAATGTGAAAAATAAGCGATTTTGAATACAAAAACAATTAAAACTGGTGAAGTTAAATGGAAAATAACTTTATAGTATAATCACTGAAAACATATAACAATATATATATTTTTTTCTTTTTACATTTTTTTCTTTCCATGAAAGAAAGGTGAGGCGTGGCCTCACCTGCCGCCCCTGACTGCACGTCACTGTATTAAACAGTGGTCTGCAACCTTAACTATCAGGAGACATTTTGCCGCCTATTTTTTGTGCGGGTCACTGCTGCGCATCTTTTACGACAGTGAGGAGGATTCTTTGCCGTCGTTTGCTTGGGTGTGGGTAGCACGGTCAGAGACCGGAGCAGACTTAATAAACTGATTAAGAGAGCTGACGCCGTCCTAGGTTACCCACTGGACAGCATTGAGGAGGTGACTGACAGAAGAATGCTGACCCCATGCACGGCACTGTGGAGGCCCTGAGTAGCTCCTTCAGCATTAGACTCATACAGCCACAATGCGAGGAGCACTATCCCAGGTCCTTTCTATCCACAACACACTTATGTGAATACTGTGATGTTTTTTTTTTGTGGTGTGCAATACCGATGTTAGTATTTTTTTGTTGTACTTTATCTTCTATCTATACATATTGGTGAGCAATATGTAGTATTTATTAAACATTTTTGTTTTTCTTTATGCTTGACTTCTGTTACGGTTTATAAAAACCTGCACTGTAACAAAGTCATTTCCCCATTGCGGGATAAATATAAGTCTAGCCTAAAAGAAATATAGTATAGGGCCGCAAAACGCAACACAGCTTATAAACTTTTAAAAGTTTTAATCTTTTATTTTTTTCTTATTTTAAAGGAAAAGCAATCTGTCGGTGTAAAATCAAGCTCTTTTTTCCTTTTCTTTTTTGACAAGTAGTCATGGTTAACTTACCTAAGGGGTTGCACACCCGAGAAGCTGAACTGAACACAGAGGCTTCCACTCTCTTTTACTTGCCCTTCTTGGGCCTCAGAACTCAGCTTGTGCGCATTCACGGCCTCACAGACAGTTGGAAACTATATAACTCTTTTTAACAATGTCTACTTTTCTTATTTCGGGGTTTAAAAAATGTGAGGGAGCCACAACATGTAGGCAGAGTAGCCGGGTTACAGACCCCTGTTACAGTGCAACCTTTTATGAGTAACCTAGTGTATCAGTGTTCAAGTATATCTGCACCTACTGTAAATAAGGCACTGTCAGATAGGTTTTATTAAAGCTGAATTATTTTTAGCTTAATTATTTTAGCTTAAAGGCCTACTGAAACCCACTACTACCCACCACACAGTCTGATAATTTATATATCAATGATGAAATATTAACATCGCAACACATGCCAATACGGCCTTTTTAGTTTACTAAATTACAATTTTAAATTTCCCGGGAGTTTTTTCTCTAAAACGTCGCGTAATGATGACGTGTACGCGTGACGTCACGGACTGTTCGGAAATATGAGCGCTGCACACACACACAACTAAAAGTCATCTGCTTTAACCGCATAGTTACACAGAATTTTGGAGATCTGTGTTGCTGAATCTTTTGCAATTTGTTCAATTAATATTGGAGAAGTCAAAGTAGAAAGATGGAGTTGGGAAGCTTTAGCCTTTAGCCACACAAACACACGGTGATTCCTTGTTTAAAATTCACGGAGTTGAAACTTTACTATGGATCACAGCGAACATGGATCCCAACCGAATGTCGACCAGCAGATTTTGGTCAGAAAATTGTGGTAAAAAGTCGCTTCTTACCGGATATCAGCTGAGCTTGTGCCGTCCATAGAGCTGCCGTCGACTCCCCTGAGACACTGCGCGTCAACACACCCGTGGACACACCCCTCCGACTATCAGGTACTGTTAAACTGACTAAAACACTAGCAACACAATAGAAAGATAAGGGATTTCCCTGAATTATCCTAGTAAATGTGTCTAAAAACATCAGAATCCATCCCAATGCAATCGCGTTTTTTTTTTTTCCTAGTCCGTCGCTATCAATATCCTCAAACACGAATCTTTCATCCTCGCTTAAATTAATGGGGAAATTGTCGTTTTCTTGGTCCGAATAGCTCTTTTTGTTGGAGGCTCCCATTAAAATCAATGTGAATATGTGAGGAGCCATCAACATGTGACGTCATCATCTGCGACTTCCGGTAGAGGCAGGGCTTTTCTCTTAGCACCGAAAGTTGCGAACTTTATCGTGGATGTTCTCAACTAAATCATTTCAGCAAAAATATGGCAATATTGCGAAATGATCAAGTATGACACATAGAAAATCTTATTTCAGTAGGCCTTTAATGATTTCAGCGATGTACAGTAGCATCTACTAAATAGTATCGATGGAAAAAACATTTGATACAACTTTTACATTCTACAGGTGTGCCTTGAGCTGAGTGATATGGCAACACAATGATTTTTTTCATGTCATCCAATAAGGATACATATCACAGCATTTAATAATGTTTTTAAGCTGACAGCTTTTTTAAGCATCTGTCCTAAAACACTTATTTTTTTAACATACTGAGTAAATAAAGCAAGATAAATACGAAAAAGCAGAGTATCAGAACTCTGTACCATTTAATGCCTTAAATTAGCATGCTTTCAAATCACAGTCAATCACTGTTTATTTAAATAGAAAATTCAAAGGGCTTCACATCCGGACAAGGAAAAACTGAAAGACCCCACTTGGGGTAGAATAAGAAACCTTGAGAACATATTGCGGATATAAAGACCCACCTTCAATGGTGAAACAAACAAAAAAAAAACATACACAAGAATGAAGCGGTTGTTATTTCAACACTGGGAGCCGAACTAGTAATAGAAGCTGTCAAGTTATGATTAACTTACCAATGAACATGTTTGATGTGGCATCGGCGGTCGCGTTCACAACCACCAACTGGCTAGCATTAGCAGTAATAGCACAATGTTTTTCACACGTTTTTTGGACGACAATTAGTCATTACATTTGCAAAAAAAAAAAGCACATTACCTGATATGCTGCTGTAATTTGGTAGCTGCATTTCTGTATTTTGGTGTTAGTTTTGGAGTTTGTCCGAGGTGGCCCCTCGAGGTCCGAGAGACAGTGTCCTGGAGGCAGGCAGAGAACTAGCAGCCCGAGAAGGGTGCAGAGCTTCAGGCTCCATTGAAGTGAGTGCCTTTAAAGTGCTTGGTCCCTGTCAACACAATTTCCCCAAACAAATATTCCTTCTCCTCAGGATGACAGCATTTCAGTGATTTACACGAATTTCTGCGTTTTAAAGTAGATTATGTTTTTGTGAACTGATTCTGTAATTCGTTCCACAAATATGGAAATCTTAGAGTCTGGATAACTCCAAGTAGGGCTGGGTGATATATCGTATATACCGATATATGGCCCAGCCCAGGTTTGTCTCTGTGCGATACAGAACATGTCTATATCGTAATATTCGATTATATGTTCTCACACCGCTGCTTTAAGCTGCGTGCATTACATTACTGCCGTGTTTCACTCCTTCTCGTCTGTCCTTCTCACAGAGACGTACAATAAGCCCGCCTTCTTACATACGTCACAGCTGTCGTACATGTAGGGTCACACACTCTCGGCAAGAGGCAGGTCGAGTTGCATTTAGCTGCAGGCATCACACAACAGGCGTTTCTCAACTCCTCCTCGTCTCTCACTCTGACAGATACGGAAAACAAGCCCGCCTTCTTACATACGTCAGATACTCCCGCGAGTCTAGCGTCATAGCTCTCGCCGATCAGACAGGTAGCAGCATGGCTAACATTAGCAGAGCCTGGTCGAGCGAACAAAGCTTGTGACGATACAAGAGAGAGATGGTGCGAAACTTATCACAAATGGAGGAAGAATAATAAATAACCAACATAAAGAGCAGGGGGTCCATCATCTGGCGGTGGTTTGGCTCCAAGTGGGAAGATATTCAGCAGACAACAGCAATATGCTGTTCAATGTATATACTATGATGATTAACCTGTGTGATGACTGTATTATGCTGATAGTATATATTTGTACCATGAATTGATTAACGTGGACCTCGACTTAAACAAGTTGAAAAACTTATCCGGGTGTTACCATTTAGTGGTCAATTGTACGGAATATGTACTGTACTGTGCAATCTACTAATAAAAGTATCAATCAATCAATGCAAAGTATGCAGCAGAAGAGTTACTACAAAAAGGTGGCAACACTATTAATTTGTTCTTTCATTTAAAAAGTCACCCGTGAGAGAATGAAGTGTATTTAATGAATACAGTTTTGGCCAATTGACTTAGTTGCGATTTCCCTCTCTGCATGGAAGTTTAAAAGTAGCATATATTAATGCAGTATGAAGAAGAATGTTTTAATGTAGACACAGAGAATCATCATACTGCTGTGATTATATGCATCAAGTCTTCATTCAAGGCCAAGGCAAAATATCGTAATATAAATTGTATATCGCAATAAGGCATAAAAATATCGCGATATTAATAAAAGCCAATATCGCCTAGCCCTAACTCCAAGTCACAGCTAACATTTTTATGCTGCCCTAATCCGCACGTTTAGCTTTTAAGATTTATGTCATTCTGTTCATATCCATATTTCGGTTTACTTCTGCATTACCTGGTAACCGGAAAAGGGGCGGAATTAAGGTCGACTCTAACTGGCTTTTCAACATGTATGATCGAGTTACTGTACGTTCACAGCTGATAACAATAATTGACCTGAAATTCATCAAGATCATCGATTACAGTCATATAATCGCCCAACCATTGGTGTGCCTAATAACTTGGTAGTTGTCTGGTCGATGACCATGTTGTTCATCACAATGAAGCACATTTTCCCCAGGTATCTAGGCTGTAATGTTCTACATATATATCAGTGCTGATAGTATTAATTGCTACGTTGCGAACTCTGACATGTACTAATCTAATCCTGTGTGACCACCTTGAAGGAATCCAACTATCAATAGGATTGTTTGTGAACAGGACGGCTATCTGTTACCTTTTACAAATAGTACCTGAATTCTGTCTGACTGAACAAATGGACCTGTCCTGCTCCTAACCAGGACAAAGGCACCCCACTCCAATGCAGCTGCAGAAGACCAGCAAAAAAGTGTTCAAATGTTTCCTCCGCCCCAAAGTCTGGATTAGTTCCCCTGACTCTCACACTGCTTGAGACCTCAAGAGTCTGTCACCTTTTCTGTCATGCTCGGCTGCCTGCAGCCCATTGGCCGGCAGCAGATTTATTTCTCCCTGTCAGGACCAATAGCGTGGCGATGTGGCTCAGCCCACTGTTTAGTTACAGTGACAAACATGCTGATTAGAGAGGCCCGGATGATGGATGGCTCCTCGCCGTGGAGCGACCAGCGTTTTTAGCGGGTCATAATAGGCCTGACACTGTGCAGCCCTGCGCTTTCTTTCGGTCCTCTCCTGTCGGATGGGCCCCTCCCCCACAGGTCACACTCAAAAGGTCAGGAGTTAATGGGCCAGCCTTTGCGTCCTGCCGCCAAATCAAAATGACCCTGTTTGGATTCATATTTGTAGACACTCCATCATCATCACGGCCACTGCGACACATCTATTCCCTCCTTGCCCACGGCCTTTCCTCATGCGACCGCCAGCTCCCTCATAGGTAAAGCAGGAGGGAACACAACCCTGTTGGCTTATTTAAACTGCTGAGCCTTCTTGCTCACTTTTGTGCCTCTGAGGCGCTGATGTGCACAACACACACTAACATGCACGCTATTCCCTTCAATGCAGGATTTTTTCATATACTTGTATTGAATTCCTTTTCCTTGCAATTGGATTGAGCGTGCAGCCTCCAGAGTGTGTCGGGAGGGTTCAGCATTTAAAGCCATGCTTGGGAGAATATGCTATCTGGAAATATAGTGAGTGGAGGTCTACTGCACACTGACCTGCAGTCTTTGCTTTTAAATCCTCAGGGAGTGTTGTTAAACAAAGAGCTGAAGCCAAGCCACTTCAGCTAGCTCACCAACACGTGGTGTTTCAGATGCTTTTTGCATGGAGTAAGCCAGTGGTTCTCAAATGGAGGTACACGTACACTTGAAGGTATGCCAAGGGGTACGTGAGATTTTTAAATAATATTCTAAAAATAGCAACAATTCAAAAATCTTTTATAAATATATTTATTGAATAATACTTCAACAAAATAAGTATGTAAGTTCATAAACTGTGAAAAGAAATGCAACAATGCAATATCCAGTGTTGACAGCTAGATTTTTGGACATGTTCCATAAATATTGATGTTAAAGATGTGAAGAAATTTTTAGAATTAAGTTGATGAATCCAGATGGATATCTATGACAATCCCCAAAGAGGGCACTTTAAGTTGATGATTACTTCTATGTGTAGAAATATTTGATTAGAATAAAAAAACACAGGACGAGATGTTAAACAGTCCCTTGTGTCAAATGTGGAGAGTACTCAATCTAGATGTCCTTGTTAAGAGTGGTAGACAGACAATGTGGGGGTGTGGGGAGTGGGGTGTTCTTGTGAGTTGTGGGATATGAGACTTGGTCAGGGTTAAATTCCAGGACAATTGGACAAGTGACACATCTTCACTAGTAGTAGTTTATTTTTCAACAAGTTTTTAGTTATTTTTATATCTTACTTTCCAAATAGTACAAGAACGACCACTACAAATGAGCAATATTTTGCACTGTTATACAATTTAATAAACCAGAAAGTGATGACACAGTGCTGTATTTTACTTCTTTATATCTTTTTTTCAACCAAAAATGCTTTGCTCTGATTAGGGGGTACTTGAATTAAAAAAATGTTCACAGGTGGTACATCACTGAAAAAAGGTTTGTGAACCACTGGAGTTAGCGATGACATTTACATTTTCTTAACCGACAAGTGGAAGGAAATTAGCAATTGAAAAAACAATGCATGCCAGGCTTTGCTGTTCATTCCCTGTTCTGTAGAAGGTGGTAGTCTACAGTACAGAGTGGGTGGAGTGTTTTTCCTTAATCCTTAACCTAATTCTATACAGAACCAATTGCCTCCCACTTTTTTTTGCTTGGCGAAGTTAAAGTGCAACAGCAGAAAAGAACGAGAGGGAAAAACATTTCCAAGCTGTAAGTCTTCATGTTTAAAAGCTCAGGCCCGGCAAAAACATTTGTTCTGATTGCAGAGAAGTTGTTGGACTAAAGTATTGACACAAAAACTTTGCAATTTCTTTCTTTTACCTTATGTTTTAGGAGCACACTATTTGGTCCTGAATTACTTGCACCCTCTGCTGTTTGCTACCCATTCATGTGATCAAATATTGTCTATACTGTATATGTATACATATGTGTGTATATATGTATATGTACTCATATATGTACATAGATATGTTTGTATGTATATAAATATGTATATCTGTTTATACATGTGTTTATATATATATATATATATACATATATATATATATATATATTCATTCATATATGTAAATAGATACAGGCCAAAAGTTCGGACACACTTCAATCAATTTGTTTTCTTTGTTTTCATGACTATTTGCATTGTAGATTGTCACTGAAGGCATCAAAACTATGAATGAACACATGTGGAGTTATGTACTTAACAAAAAAAGGTGAAATAACTGTAAACATTTTTTATATTTTAGTTTCTTCAAAATAGCCACCCTTTGCCCTGACTACTGCTATGCACACTCCTGGTATTCTCTCGAAGAGTTTCAAGAGGTACTCACCTGAAATGTTTTTTACTTCACAGGTGTGCCGTACCAGGGGTCATTAGTGGAATTTCTTACTTTATCAATGGGGTTGAGATCATCAGATTACTGATTACTGCTTTGCACACTCTTGCCATTCTATCGATGAGCTTCAAGCAGACCTGTGAAGTGAAAACCCTTTCAGGTGACTACCTCTTGAAGCTCATCGAGAGAATGCCAACAGTGTGCGAAAACGTGATCAGAGCAAAGGGTGGCTATTTTTTAAGAATGTCAAAGTTAGTTGGTGTCAAACCCCAAGATGCAGAGATGGAGGCAGGCATTGGATAGGAAAACATGATTTCATTAAAACTAAACAAGAACAAACATTATACACCTGCAGTGTTTTTTTTAAATATTTTTTTATGTTTTATTTATTTATTTTTTATCGTGTTCTGTTTGTGTTGTGTTTTTTGCTTGGTCCTCGTATTATCTTTTAACCTGCCCATTGTACAGCACTTTGGATACCCCTGTGGTAAATTTTAAATGTGCATAAAAAATAAAGTTGATTTGATTTGATTTGAGAAAAGCACGCACGTGGGCGGATAACAAACTAAGGGAGCTAGCATGGGAGCTAGAAAACAAAAAGGAACTTAGCATGGAAGCTAGCAAGAATCAAGCATGAAACAGAAGTCGTACATGTAATATAAAAACAAACTTGGAAGCAAGGAACAAAAGAAAATAAGCTACAAACTACTATCGAATATAGCTTACTGCAACGCTGCATAGGCAAGATATGATACGACACGACACGACAAGTAGCAACGGCAATCCAAGACAGAAGCGACATGCAATATGTGACATCGACAAATCAATAATCCAGCACTGACTGGAGTAATAAAGCAGGTAAAATAGGAGCTGGCTGATTGACGTCAGGTGTGGCCAGGTGCCAATCAGACACATCTGAGGGGAAACAAAGCATTTAGGGAGACAAACAGGAAGCTGAACCAAAATAAGTGTGCTGACAGGAACTAAGAACAGGAAATAAAAAAACACAGAAGAGAAACTAAAACACAAACAAACTTGTCAGTGGCAAGCCTGACAAAGAAACTAGAATATAAAACATGTTTTCATTTTTTTTCACTTTTTTTTGTTAATTACATAACTCCACATTAGTTCATGCATAGTCTTGATGCCTTCATTGACAATCTACAATGTAAATAGTCAGGAAAATAAAGAAAACCCATTGAATGAGAAGGTGTGTCCAATCTTTTGGCCTGTAGTGTATATGAATCAATCCATCCATCCATCTAGATCAGTGGTTTTCAACCTTTTTTCAGTGATGAAAAATGTTATAATTCAAGTACCCCCTAATCAGAGCAAAGCATTTTTGGTTGAAAAAAAAAGAGATAAAGAAGTCAAATACAGCACTATGTCATCAGTTTCTGATTTATTAATTTGTATAACAGTGCAAAATATTGCTCATTTTTAGAGGTCTTTCTTGAACTATTTGGAAAAAAAGATATATAAATAAATAAAAACTTGTTAAATAAAGATTTCTACACATAGAAGTAATCAACTTAAAGTGCCCTCTTTGGGGATTCTAATAGAGATCCATCTGGATTCATCAACTTAATTCTAAACATTTCTTCACAAAAAAATCTAGCTGTCAACACTGAATATTGCATTGTTGCATTTCTTTTCACAGTTTATGAACTTACATTCATATTTTGTTGAAGTATTATTCAATAAATATATTTATAAAGGATTTTTGAATTGTTGCTATTTTTAGAATATTTTTAAAAAATCTCACGTACCCCTTGGCATACCTTCAAGTACCCCCAGGGGTACGCGTACCCCCATTTGAGAACCACTGATCTAGATAGATAGATATACATAGCATATATTGACAATGCAAAAACATGACTTCTTAAATATTAGCATCACTCAAATTATACTTGAATGACAGTAATCCTAATGATTGGAAATTGACAAATTGATTTATTATGCCCATCTCTTTTGTGCATTAACTATGACATTTTAAGATAAACACAGTAAATGCTAAGTCTTGATCTGCCACTTTTTTGGTAACATGAGCTAGCAACTTGGTGTGAAACGGCATCTCTGAATAAATTTGGAGGTGAGGAGCCAGATGTTTAAGCTGCTGGGCGATTTTCTATATGCGGCCGGTCAAATCCTTCGAGATGGTTCTGACTTAGCATTGCGGGGTTCAGGTCCTTGGGGCCACTTTTTCCTGGAACATCAAGATGTTATAGCCAGAGGCATGCGTGTATGCATAGCGCAGAGGAAGTGCACCTCCATTTGTATTCTGTTTTTTTTTTCCAAGCAGATGCTTGGTTGCATTAGTAACTTCTAACTAAAACATTCATAAAGTGTTATTGGATTTTTAGCAGTGAGGTTAAGAAGTGTGACCTTTCGTGTCTGAAGGCTGCCATCCCTTCTCTTGTTGCCTCCTGGCCTCTGCCTCTCTTCTTTCAGTTTGGACGCTTCAGTGACATCACACCAGCTCTGCTTCAAATTGGATGCAGAGAGGGAGAAGTTCAGCAGTAGCCAACGGCGATGGATATTTTTCCATTTATTGGGGGAGAAGGGAGATGCAGTGGGGGTGGTGTGGGACATGCAGACCAAAAAAGGGGGCAGAATACATTACAAGATAAGTAATCAAAATAATTCCGTCCGTTTACAAACATGCTTCGATCAATCTCATGGTTAGGTAGGGGTGTAACGGTACACACAAATTTCGGTTCGGTACGTACCTCGGTTCAGAGGTCACGGTTTGGTTCATTTTCGGTATAGTAAGAAAAAACATAATGTCCATTTTTTTATTTTTTATTCACCAAATTTGCTAAATCTTCCACCAAAAATATTTTTCTTAGTGGAATATTTTATGTGAAGTAATCGGAAACTTGGATAGGTCAATAATTCATAATAACATTGATATTGATTCAACATTATGTTTTGAGCAATGACAGTTTGAAAGAAAAAAACAGCTTTGTTTTATTAGTCAACGTTGCAACTTTGTCTAAATTACATTTAGCCTTTAAGCTTTTTTATTTCCATCCATCTATCCATTTTCTACGGCTTATTCCCTTTCGGGGTCGCAGGGGGCACTGGCGCCTATCTTTTTATTTCACTTTTGTTTATTTTAATAGTATTTTTAGAATGTGCCGTGGGCCTTTAAAACATTAGCTGTGTGCCGCATTGGCCTCCGGGGCACACTTTTGACACCCCTGCTATAGATAATAAAAAATTAAATCTGATTAATCAATGGATAAAAAGCAGTGCCTGGCGACGCATGCACATTTATCACAACTCTCTCGCTCTCTGTCTCTGCCCCGCCCTCACGAATGCTAACGCCGCGTGCAGCACAATTTGTTTTGTTTTTAACCCCTTCTTAACACTGAACGTACATTGAAAATACACGCAACCCTAACTAAAAATGCCGGACATTTGAGGCATTTAAGAAACTCCACCTGGACAGCTCCGCAACGAGGACATGTCCCGTGAAAAGAGGAGGTGTGGTCAGTCTATCATAGCCCAGTCGTTGTTAGCATGCTGTGTGTTGTTTTTTTTTTTTTTTTATTAATTGAAACTTTTATTAGTAGATTGCACAGTACAGTACATATTCCGTACAATTGACCACTAAATGGTAACACCCCAATACGTTTTTCAACTTGTTTAAGTCGGGGTCCACGTTAATCAATTCAAGGTGCCTCGGTGTGCATGTTTACACAACGTGCGGCGCTACTTAATATATGTCCGTGTCGTTCGATACACCTCCGAACCGAACCGAACCGAAACCCCCATACCGAAACGGTTCAATACAAATACACGTACCGTTACTCCCCTATGGTTAGGTAATCTAAACTGAGCTGAGCTGGAGACCCTCCCAAAGACACCTGCTTTTTATCAATCAATCAATGTTTATTTATATAGCCCTAAATCACTAGTGTCTCAAAGGGCTGCACAAACCACAACCCAAACCACAACGACATCCTTGTTTGAGCCCACATAAGGGCAAGGAAAACTCACCCCAGTGGGGCGTCGGTGACAGTGACAATGATGACTGAGAAACCTTGGAGAGGACCGCATATGTGGGCAACTCCCCCCCTCCTAGGGGACCGAAAGCAATGAATGTCGAGCGGGTCGAACATGGAGGTAACATGGAGGGGACCGCAGATGGGCTACCGGTGCAATGGACGTCGAGTAAATCTAGCATAAAACCGTAAAAGTTCAGTCCATAGTGGATCCAACACAACCATGAGAGTCCAGTCCAAAGTGGTACCAACACAATAGTGAGAGTCCTGTCCATAGTGGAGCCAACAGGAAACCATCCCAGGCGGAGGCGGATCAGCAACGCAGAGATGTCCCCAGTCGATACACAGATGAGCGGTCCATCCTGGGTCCCGACTCTGGACAGCCAGTACTTCATCCATGGCCACCGGACCGGACCCCTTCCACAAGGGAGAGTGGGACAGAGGAGAAAAAGAAAATAAATGGCAGATCAACTGGTCTAAAAAGGGTTTATATTTAACGGCTAGACTATACAAATGAGTTTTAAGGTGAGACCTAAATGCTTCTACTGAGGCAGCATCTCAAACTATTACCGGGAAGGCATTCCAGAGTACTGGAGCCCGAATTGAAAACGCTCTATAGTCCGCAGACTTTTTTTGGGCTTTAGGAATCACTAATAAGCCAGAGTCCTTTGAATGCAGATTTCTTGCCGGGACATATGGTACAATACAATCGGCAAGATAGGCTGGAGCTAGACCGTGTAGTATTTTATACGTAAGTAGTAAAACCTTAAATTCACATCTTAAGTGCACATGAAAAACAGTGCAGGTGAGCCAGTACAGGCGTAATGTGATCGAACTTTCTTTTCATGTTCATTCATTGTCAGAGAGGTGTAGAGAATGGAGTACAGGCAAGCAGTGTAAAAGTTGTGCATGTGGTTTGACGTTCTGCTTGTGTTCCCAGATGTAAGAAGAATAAAGAACTGTCAAATTTAATGCCTTGTTTTACGTTCAGTCGCAGTTTCATGTGAAACCTATACATTGTGTTATGCTGTATGTGCTTGCTAAGTGAAGCTTACTGTTTTTAAACTTTTGTTTAAAAAAATTAGGTTACCCATCGATTGATGTATTTAATCTTAATTTGTGGTGAAACTAGATCACGGTGGCCACAAAAGTGATATAGTCTGACAAAGTGCTAAGTCACCATGAGCTAGAGGTTGGGTTTTGATGCAAGGCTCAGTTTATCCTGTCACCATGCCAAACCATCTGTGCAGACCAGAAGGAAACAACATTTTCTCTTCCTCAATCCTTTACAAAACAGAAAAACTGGCAGGATCAATCATCAGGAGGATTTAAAACCCGAAAAGAAATCCTTAACTGTGACTTCACGCTTTTCTGGGCAACACATGGAAGCGCAACACTTATGACATCTGTGACACTTCCGCTCTTTTGGGAATGTGTTCAACAAGATGTTGTCGAACACATTCTTCACCGAGAAGTACATTTACGAAGTCTATGGTGATTGACCTAAAAGAGGGGCTGCTGGCTCACAATCTGTTCTAGTCTATTCCAAAGTACCGGTTGTTGATTGATTAATGACTAATATCACATTGGCATACATTGTCTGGCATATAAATCTTTTGAGTGTAGAAGAACGTCAATCTGCATGTTTTCCCCATGAATGCGTGGGTTCCCTCCGGGTACTACGGCTTCCTCCCGCCTCAAAGACATGCACCTGGGGATAGGTCTGTCTATCTGTGTTGGCCATGCAATAAGGTAGTGACTTGTCCAGGGTGTACCCCGCCTTCCGCCCGAATGAAGCTGAAATAGGCTCCAGCCCCCCCGCAACCCCAAACGGGACAAGCGGTAAAAAATGGATGGATGGATAAGGCAATTATTTACATAAAAATATTGGCCAAAATGGTACGACCAACTCCAATCTAATAATGAGTTGATGCTTTCAAATAATATCTTTTTAAATAAGATTATTCATATTGTTGAATTTGGATGAATCATGATTAATCACTTGCACAATGTATCTAATATTTGGACACAGAACAGTAGGGCTGTGAATCTTTGGGTGTCCCACGATTCGATTCAATATCGATTCTTGGGGTCACGATTCGATAATATATCGATTTTTTTTTATTCGATTCGATCCTCGATTCAAAAACAATATTTTTCCAATTCAAAACGAATCTGTATTCATTCAATACATAGGATTTCAGCAGGATCCACCCCAGTCTGCTGACATGCTAGCAGAGTAGTAGATTAAAAAAAAAAAAGCTTTTATAATTGTAAAGGACAATGTTTTATCAACTGATTGTAATAATGTAAATTTGTTTTAACTAATAAATGAACGAAAAATATGACTTATTTTATCTTTGTGAAAACATTGGACACAGTGTGTTGTCAAGCTTATGAGATGCGATGCAAGTAAAAGCCACTGTGACACTTTTTTTCATTTTTATAAATGTCTAATGATAATGTCAATGAGGGATTTTTAATCACTGCTATGCTGAAATTATAACTAATATTGATACTGTTGTTGATAATATTCATTTTTGTTTCACTACTTTTGGTTTGTTCTGTGTCGTGTTTGTGTCTCCTCAATTGTTCTGTTTATTGCAGTTCTGAGTGTTGCTGGGTCAGGTTTGGTTTTGGAATTGGATTGCATTGTTATGGTATTGCTGTGTAGTGGTTTGTTGGCTTGATTAAAAAAAAAAAATCGATTTTTTAAAAATGAGAACCGATGCTGAATCGCACAACGTAAACGATTCGATTCGTATTTTTCCCACACCCCTACAAAACACAGTGTCATCCGGGGCCATTTGTGTTTTTGTTTACTCAAATGCACAATATTTATTTGTTTAAAACTTGATAATAGTTTTATCTAAAATCCAGTCCGCGTTTATCTTGAAGTGA
Source organism: Nerophis ophidion (assembly GCF_033978795.1). Taxonomy (NCBI): domain Eukaryota; kingdom Metazoa; phylum Chordata; class Actinopteri; order Syngnathiformes; family Syngnathidae; genus Nerophis; species Nerophis ophidion. The sequence continues at coordinate 41,379,963 of NC_084616.1, read as the reverse complement.
AATTTTTCTTACGTTGACCATATAGAAAGTCTTGCCACCTTTCAGGTCACCATCAATCAATCAATCAATGTTTATTTATATAGCCCCAAATCACAAATGTCTCAAAGGACTGCACAAATCATTACGACTACAACATCCTCGGTGTGTTTAAAGTAAAAGAGCATCCTGCCATCCATTTTTTCACTGTTTGTCCCTTTCCGGGTCGCGGGGGGTGCTGGAGCCTATCTCAAAATGAATTTTACGTCATTAATGCATTATTTAATGTGATTAATCACCTGAGCTAACTTATTTTTGACAGCCGTAGTTAATCCACTTGCACATCGGAATGCCTAAAAAAATCTAAAACAATCCTGATGGTATATGTTGTCTAGCCATGTATTTCTAGAGCAGGGGTCGGTAACCTTTTTGGCTGAGAGAACCATGGAAGCCAAATATTTTAAAATGTATTTCCGTGAGAGCCATAAAATATATTTTTTACACTGAATACAACTAACTAAATGTATGCATTTTTATGTAAAACCACCAATAGGGTATAACATGTCTGTTATTCTTTTTAATAACATTTTTTATTCTGAAGCTAACTAATAATGAATACAATACTTCTTACCATTTTTGACTTCTTGAACAGGTGCGGTAGAAAACAGACGGATGGATTAAAATGCATGACAATTTTTTATATTTGAACGTTATTTTTAACACCGATTACCAAATCTAGACTCCAAAAATCCCAGAATCAAATTTAGACTCCAAACATCCCAGAATAAGCTAGTCTGGTTACTTTTAGACCTCCACCCCAGATCACACCTCACTCCAACCCACTTCTCCAAAGTGGGCTGGCTCAGGGTGGAGGACAGAGTAAAACAACTTGCACTGAGCCTAGTCTATAAAATCCGCTATACCTCCCTGATACCGAAGTACATGTCAAACTACTTCCTTAACGTAATTGACCGCCATAACCACAACACCAGGTGGTATCTCCACAAACCACGTTAAACCCAGATTCCGATCTAACAAAGGTCTTAACTCATTCTCTTTCTATGCCACATCAATGTGGAACGCACTCCCAACAGGTGTAAAAGTAAGTGTATCTCTATATTCCTTCAAAACCGCTCTAAAACAACACCTCCAGGAAAATTCAACCCATTCCTAATACTCTCCTCCATTTACAACCCATCTCCCCGAATTTAAAATAACTTAATGTGAATAATCAAATGTACTTCTAATGTATTTACTTGCTCTTATGCTATCTGAACTCACTATGTTCTCTGCTGGCTGTTCGTATCCTACTGTAAGACCTACACTGTTTTAATGTCCATTTCTCTGTTGATGCAATTGTTGATGATTGAAGTACTGATATCCACCAAAGCTCCTCTGTCAGAGTTATTTGTTGATGAACCCAAAGATGCAGAGAAGGAGGCAGGCATAGAATATGAAAACATGATTTAATTAGAACTAAACAAGAACAAACAAAAAGCACGCACGTGTGCGGAATAACAAAGTAAGGGAGCTAGCACTGGAAGCTAGAAAACAAAAAGGAACTTTAGCAAGGAAGCTAGAGGATAGCAAACAGAAAAACTGGAAATAACTAATGGCGAACAAGAACAGCTTACCGCTATGACGACCAGGACAAAATGTAGCACGACAGGTAATAGCTGAAAAGAATCACAGCCACGACAAGAGCAACATATGGCAACGACAAGTCCGAATGACAATACAATGATACAGCACTGACTGGAGGAACAAAGCAGGTAAAATAGGAGCTGGCCGATTGACATCAGGTGTGACCAGATGCCAATCAGCCGCAGCTGAGTGAAAACAGGACACAGGGAGACAAACAGGAAGCTGAACCAAAATAAGAGCACTAGACAGGAACTAAGGACAGGAAATACTAAATACAGAGGAAACAGACAAATGCAGAGGAAAAAACTAAAACATAGACAAACTGTCAGGGGAAAGCCTGACATCCTCATCCGACCCCCAGGATTTTAAATAATGTAAATAATTCAATGTATATACTATGATGATTAACCTGTGTGATGACTGTATTATGCTGATAGTATATATTTGTACCATGAATTGATTAACGTGGACCCCGACTTAAACAAGTTGAAAAACGTATTCGGGTGTTACCATTTAGTGGTCAATTGTACGGAATATGTACTGAACTGTGCAATCTACTAATAAAAGTATCAATCAATCAATCAATCAAAAAACAGTGGAATTATTCATTACTTGTTGTGTTAAACAATGTCAGCTAAGATTAATCTGAGAGCCGGATACAGTCATCAAAAGAGCCACATCTGGCTGTAGAGCCATAGGTTCCCTGCCCCTGGTCTAGAGTTTACCAAGAGGTGTGTGATGATTTTTGTTCTTATGGCTCATAATTGTGGCCACCCACATGCGACATCTTTTTTTTTGGTTTCCCTGGTCACTCAACAAAGAAAGTGTGGTGCCCATTTTAGGATGGATTTAATGGCTCTTAATTGCATTTATGCTGCTTTATTTGAGCAACAAGCTGTTGGCCACAGTCAAAATGACCAATTACAGTTTGGCCATGTGCCAGTCATATAATATTGATTTTGGAATCAAACAAAATTGCTCTGTAGTGCGCATGTAACTTATGTTAATGATAATTATTAAATGGAAATGAACCTTGCGTCAACTTTCTTCACTGCTATGTGGCCATACCACCATTTTGACTTTTTAATGTTTCATAATTGTATACAGGGAGGACTTTTCCCTACTGGGCGTTACTACTCAAGGTGTTGAACTTTATTTCACTTTAGTATTACATGCTTTGTGTGAGTGTCATTAGCATAATTTGCTCACATATGGCTCATATTGACAGAGGAGCAGAGCAGCATATCAAAGAGGACGCCATAACCAGAATAATTACAAGGGAGGATGCAATTACCGATATTATTTCCTTAATAGTGGCGCTTTGACAACGTACACACACCAACGATAACCAAAAAAGTAAGGGCCGGGGGTTGCTTATTGCTAAACTTCTCCAAATGCCTGCCCCGCTGGTGTTAATTCTTAACCTCCCTGACACGACTTCCTCAGCCGCGTCCTTTAAGGTTAATATCTTTAATAAAAGTTAATATGTGGAAAAGCTAACAGTCTTTTGGCCTGTCCCCCAAGAATGAATTAGAGCTCTCTCTGGACCTGACCGAGCGATCATTTTTTGGGGTGATGTGTGCGGAGCAGCAAATTGCTTTCGCATGCTGAGTGTCAGGCGGCGGCGGGCCCGTTAGATTATTGTCTGAAATGCAACACATACCCACCTTATCACTTTGCTTCTTGTTTCTGACTGTTTTATATCTTCTGAACACACTTTTGTTACGCTTAATACGTTCACACAACAACATAATAAAGACAGAACTTTGGTAAGTTACAGACAGAGGAGCTATATTGTACTTTTGAAAACGCTCGCTTTTGTGGACGAGCTTTACCACGGCCACAGTGCTGTGTTCTATTATGACAAAGAAAACATACTAAATTGCAGTGGTGTGCCGTCAGGACCAGCAAGGCCTTCTCTGCTGGTTTTAAAGTCTTAAAAAAAAAATATATAAATATATATACATATATATATATATATATATATATATATATATATATATATATATATGTATATGTATATATTTTTTTTTTTTGAATTTTTTTTTGTCCTGTCCAGCTTCTCAGGAAAATCATAAAGTTGATGTAGATGCCCATATCGGCTGTTCAGATTTACTTTACAAAGCAGAAGTGTAGGATACTTCTCTTGTTGCCTTATTTGTATTTGACTTAATTAAATGTATTTATATTATCATTTGGTGCTAAACTAAAGTCTTAACAAGATTCTACGCTTTGTACTACTACTACTACATCTCTGCAGCACCCAGCATTGTCCCACCCACACAACCATCTGATTGGCTAAAGGCAGAGCATGTAACCAAACATGAACTCCATGGTGTTCAAGAATGAATAGTGTCTCCTATTGCCATTGTACTATTTTTTCATCTATAGTAACATTAATCGTTAGTAATGTATCAGCCAAGTTTTGAATGGCAGAGTCCCTGCTATCACATGTTGACAAAAATATAACATTTACATAATACAAATCAACTACAGGCTTCCCAAAATGTAATGAAATTAAGCATGATGAGTTGAGCATATGTCAACGTGTGGCCCCACTTATAACTCTTTTTTTCAAATGCTTATGGCAAACGCTTATTTACAGTAAGTCATTAATGACTTAGTAAATATTGACTTACTAAGACAAAATAATGACATACTTAGTATCTCAGGTAACTAGGACTGTTTTGTGTTTTGTTTTTACTTTACGGAAAAAAATATCGAGATAGATACGGAAAACACAACCATTCTTTGGGTGACGCCCACTTTCTCTGAGGAGACACCACCTTAACTAACAAATATTCTGGGGGAAACACTGTTAAATATACAATTTTATTTTTATTTATGTTCCCTAACTATCTACTAATATTCATATTGTCTTCATGTCATATTTTGCTCCTTCAAGAGCTGTTGTTTTTAGGTTATAAAGTTTTTATCCATCCATCCATCCATTTTCTACCGCTTATTCCCTTTCGGGGTCGCGGGGTTCGCTGGCGGCTATCTCAGCTACAATCGGGCGGAAGGCGGGGTACACCCTGGACAAGTCGCCCCCTCATCGCAGGGCCAACACAGATAGACAGACAACATTCACACTCACATTCACACACTAGGGCCAATCTAGTGTTGTCAATCAACCTGTCCCCAGGTGCATGTCTTTGGAAGTGGGAGGAAGCCGGAGTACCCGGAGGGAACCCACGTATTCACGGGGAGAACATGCAAACTCCACACAGAAATATCCCGAGCCTGGATTTGAACCCAGGACTGCAGGACCTTCGTATTGTGAGGCAGACGCACTAACCCCTCTGCCACCGTGAAGCCCGTCCAATCTTGAATTCAGCTAGCTTATGTTGCCATGCTGTACCAAATCTGCCGGAAGCCTTCAGAATTAACAATGCGGGCGTCTGTGTACTGTCATTGAACGGACACAAACATTTGACAGACAGTTGCGATAGCCAATCAGATCACAAGTTTTTGTCAGCAAGGCCTTCTAGCTGGCATTGTGATGTTATGAGCTAGGAAACATAAGAACTTCATTACCTAGTATGCCACAGTATTGAAGCGCATGCGCAGTAGCCCTGTTTAGCCATGCCGTTAGGATGATGTTTTTGATGAGCACGCAGTGGAGTAACCTTTAAGAGCTCAGCCAATACGCCTCTTCTGCATCTTTTATGATTAAACAAGCCAACAAATATATTTGCTGGGCCATTTTCAAGAAGGATGTTTAAAGATAAACTACATTTGAGAGACGATGTCGGCCAACCCCGTAAGTTCGAATGGGTGCTACAGATTGTAAGTTCAAATATTTTATTAGTTTTCAGGTTTAATGTATTTTTTTGCAATTTTAATTTTAACAGTAACGAATAAGATATCATTTTTGGTGATATGGGTTGAAAAGGATTTGCAAATAATTGTATTCCGTTTATATTTACATTTAACACAATTTCCCAACTCATATGGAAACGGGGTTTGTACAATTATCATAAAATCATGATTTATAACCTAACTTTGATAAAATCCTGGACCAGTGATTACTGGAAAAGCAAGCGAGCAGGCTATTGGCTGGCTAGCTGGCTCCAGGCATGTGAAATTTACGCGAAAACACGGACCACTTTTTTAAACATTCATCTTTGCGTCAAGATATTACTTTGAAGTTTTTTTTAATAAACAAATCTATGAAAATACAAGCTAAACAAAAAATCTTGAAAGCTCGGCTCAGCTGCAGGTATTTGCCTAAATGCTGCACTGAGTTGCAGGACATGTAGACGATCAGGAGCACCAAAAAAAGACTTAGACTTTGACTTAAACTTCCTTTAAACTGTCATTCACATTTTAACTTTACAGTACAGATAAGAACACAATTGTGTTGCATTAGCTCATGGTAGTGCCGGATAAAAAAATCAATGAGGTGCAGATTTAAATAAAGTTAAAGTTAAAGTACCAATGATTGTCACACACACATTAGGTGTGGTGAAATGTGTCCTCTGCATTTGACCCATCCCCTTGATCAAACCCTGGGAAGTGAGGGGAGCAGTGGGCAGCAGTGGTGCCGCGCCGGGGAAACATTTATGGTGATTTTATGGAGATTACTGTACAGATAAACATATTGCACTTTTGCATATGGATCCACTTTTATGGATAAATGTTATAATGTCTTTATATCCCAGCGAGTTGATCCATTTTTGGGGGAATTGAGGGGATTATGATGATGAAAATAAGCCTTGCCAGTTAGCTAACCATCTAGCTAGCTTACTTGTTGTCACGTCCGGTCGCGCTCCAATCCACAACGTTGAAAGCTGTCCACTTTGCTTTTTATCGTATTTGGATGATTACAATCCGAAAACACTGTTAGTTCCAAACTAATTGTAGTTCTACAGTATTTATTAGTAGCTAGCGAGAAGGTATATTTTTGACGGGAGGGATTGTAAACAGAGGTCACAACTCCGGAAGTATATTACCCGAGTGGGTGTGGCTAGGATAGGGTTGGCAAATGGGAACTATGCATTACAGATGTCTGATAATGGCTTTTTTGCCGATATTCCGATGTTGTCCAACTCTTAATTACCGATGCCGATATCAACCAATACTGATATATACAGTCGCGGAATTAACACATTATTATGCCTAATTTTGTTTTGATGCCCCGCTGGATGCATTAAACAATGTAACAAGGTTTTCCAAAATAAATCAACTCCGGTTATGGAAAACAATGCCAACATGGCACTGCTATATTTATTATTGAGGTCACACACTAAATTTTAAAATGTTCACACTGTTAAAGGCCTACTGAAACCCACCACTACCCACCACGCAGTCTGATAGTTTATATATCAATGATGAAATATTAACATTGCAACACATGCCAATACTGCTTTTTTAGTTTACTAAATTACAATTTTAAATTTCCCGGGAGTTTCGTCTTGGAAACGTCGTGTAATGATGACGTGTACGCAAGACGTCACGGGTTTTTAGGAAGTATGAGCGCTACGCACACACACAAGTAAAAGTCGTCTGCTTTAACGGCATAATTACACAGTATTTTGGAGATCTGTGTTCCTGAATCTTTTGCAATTTGTTCAATTAATATCGGAGGAGTCACAGTAGAAAGATGGAGTTGGGAAGCTTTAGCCTTTAGCCACACAAACACACGGTGATTCCTTGTTTAAAATTCCCGGAGCTGAAACTTTACTATGAATCAGAGCGCGGTCAAGCCAACATGGATCCTACCAAATGTCAACCAGCAGGTTTCGGTGAATAATTGTGGTTAAAAAGTCGCCACTCTCCGGATATCAGCTGAGCTTGTGTCGTCCGTACAGCTGCCGTCGACACCCGTGAGACATTGGTGTCAAGACACCCCTCCGACTATCAGGTACTATAAGGGATTTACCAGAATTATCCTAGTAAATGTTTTCAAAAACATCGTAATACGTCCCAATGCTATCGTGTTTTTTTTTTAACTCGTTTTTTTTCTTTTTTTTTTTTTTTTGTACTTTATCCTCAAACACAAATCTTTCATCCTTGCTCAAATTAATGGGGAAATTGTCGTTTTCTCGGTCCGAATAACTGTTTTTGTTGGAGGCTCCCATTAAAATCAATGTGAATATATGAGGAGCCCCCACACTTGCGACGTCATCGTCTGCGACTTCCGGTAAAGGCGAGGCTTTTTCAAGAAGTACCAAAAGTGGTGAACTTTATCGTCGATTTTCTCTACTAAATCCTTTCAGCAAAAATATGGCAATATCGCGAAATGATCAAGTATGACACACAGAATGGACCTGCTATTCCCGTTTAAATAAGAACATCTCATTTCAGTAGGCCTTTAAAGTCTACACACAGTAAACAAAATCACTGCACAGATTTGCCTAATATTAGGCATGGTTTCTGATTCACAGTTTTTGCGAAATATTACACACAATGCTTTACACACACCTTACCATCTTGCACACATATAAGTATTGTGATACACACATCTTCACATCTTGAACACATAACGAATGTGATACACACATTTTCACACTTTACACACACTGGGATTGTGATACACGCATCTTTATCACAAGATTTATATTCAAACCTTTTTATTCGTCTCAGATTTTAATTTGTACTGCATGTCATTGTTGACTCCTGTGATACTTGGTAAATTATATATTTGCAGTTCGCATCATCATTGTTGAGCACTTCTTAAAAATATTACAGGATATTTTTACTTTCTCTTTAGGTCCTTACGTACAGTATAGGCCCACTTCAAAGTAAACAATGATGATTGCTATGGATTTTCCAATATATTTTGTCAAGTTACAGTAATCATTCATCACATATGCTAAAATGGTCGGGCAAGATGCCCCAAACATCTGATTTCTTATAGTAAAATAAGGGTTTTTAAAAATGTGTTTTGTATTCATCACTGTTCTGGGAAACTCACTCCAATAGTGTCTTATCATTTGAAGACTGTGAGTGAGATGACAATAAAACTGCATTTTTACAAATGCTTGCTTTATCTTGATGAACAAGCATATGTTTTGACCCAAGTGTGTCATTTTTCAAATAATCTAGGAATTAAGAACATTGAATGTGGTGTTTGGAAAAGTGTGTAAATCCACTTGAAAAAAGACACACAGTAAAATTGTGTGTAAGCAAATGGAGCAAACTGTAATGAAGACACAAACAAAATAGATTGCACACCTTATTCTGCTCACTTAGCAGGCACAATCCGCATTGCACACGTTTAGTAGATCAGGTTTGCATGTGCTATCAAGTTTGCAAGTATTTTAGTACAAACCCCGTTTCCATATGAGTTGCAAAATTGAGTTAGATGTAAATATAAACGGAATACAATTATTTGTAAATCATTTTCAACCCATATTTGATTGAATAGACTGCAAAGACAAGATATTTGATGTTCAAACTTATAAACTTTATTTTTTTTGCAAATAATTAACTTAGAATTTCATGGCTGCAACACGTGCCAAAGTAGTTGGGAAAGGGCATGTTCACCGCTGTGTTACATCACCTATTCCTTTAACAACACTCAATAATGATTTGGGAACTGATGAAACTAATTGTTGAAACTTTCAAAGTGGATTTTTTCTCATTCTTGTTTTATGTAGAGCTTTAATCGTTCAACAGTCCGGGTTCTCCGCTGTCGTATTTTATGCTTCATAATGCGGCTCACATTTTCGATGGGATACAGGTCTGGACTGCAGGCGGGCCAGGAAAGTACCCGCACTCTTTTAGTACGAAACCACGCTGCTGTAACACGTGGCTTGGCATTGTCTTGCTTAAATAAGCAGGGGCGTCCATAATAACGTTGCTTGGATGACAACATATGTTGCTCCAAAACCTGTATGGAACATTCAGCATTAATGGTGCCTTCACAGATGTGTAAGTTACCCATGCCTTGGGCACTAATACACCCCCATACCATCACAGATGCTGGCTTTTGAACTTTGTGCCTATAACAATCCGGATGGGTTTTTTCTTCTTTGTTCTGGAGGACACCACATCCACAGTTTCCAAATATGATTTGAAATGTTGACTCGTCAGACCACAGAACACTTTTCCACTTTGCATCAGTCCATCTTAGATGAGCTCGGGCCCAGCAAAGCCAGCGGTGTTCCTTGGTGTTGTTGATAAATGGGTTTTGCTTTGCATAGTAGAGTTTTAACTTGCACTTACAGATGTAGCAACCAACTGTAGTTGCTGACAGTGGTTTTCTGAAGTGTTCCTGAGCCCATGCAGTGATATTCTTTACACACTGATGTCGGTTTTTGATGCAGTACCGCCTGAGGGCTCAAAGGTCCGTAATATTATCGCTTACGTGCAGTGATTTCTCCAGATTCTCTGAACCTTTTGATGATTTTACAGACTGTAGATGGTAAAATCCTAAATTCCTTGCAATAGATCGTTGAGAAATGTTGTTCTAAAACTGTTCGACAATTTGCTTACAAAGTGGTGACCCTCGCCCCATCCTTGTTTGTGAATTACTTAGCATTTCATGGAAGCTGCTTTTATACCCAATAATGGCACCCACCTGTTCCCAATTAGCCTGCACACCATTTAAGTGTTTGATGAGCATTCCTCAACTTTATCAGTATTTATTGCCACCTTTCCCAACTTCTTTGTCACGTGTTGCTAGGATCAAATTCTAAAGTTAATGATTATTTGCAAAATAATTAATGTTTATCAGTTTGAACATCAAATATGTTGTCTTTGTAGCATATTGAAGATGGACGGCAAGATGGCGGCGCCCGGACGGGCTGCGACACTGCGGTGCTCTTGCTAAAGATGGAACATTTGGCGGAAATGCCGGACAGTTCTGCTGACTTCATGGCTGGCTCGCATCGTGGTCACTCCGTGATCACGTACGACCGCCAGACACTTCTGGATATGGACATATCAGGCTGTTTTGGACTGATAGACGCGGGCGTGCTAAACATGCTAACTAGCATGGGAATACATCGGCGGCTACATCCAGCGGCCTGTGAAGCAGCGGAGTCTAGTAGCAGCGGGGGCCGTCTACGGAGCAGACGCCAGCGGTGTGATAGGAAACGCGGATGTCGAGCGGGGCTAAAAACAAAGCAGAAGGCTAATCCCCACAGGACACCACTTCCCTCCACCCTGAAGACGGATTTAGATGAAAGATGCGAGACTACTGGTCTGGGTAAGGAGTCTGTTAAATTAGAACAAGTTTTTTCTGCTTTGAGTGTTTCAGAGTTGGACATGTGTTTTACTGAGGTGGCTAACTATGATGCGTGCAGTTTATCAAAGCAACAAACAAACAATCGGAAAATCCCTGTTACTGAGGAGACTAACCATGATGCGTACAGTTTATCAAAGCAACAATCAAACAATCGGAACATTCCCGTCGTATCAATTCCTAGATATGGTCGTAATTATACTGAATGGACTGGGCATAATAAACACAACATTATTAATATTGCTACTACGGATAATTTGATCAAAAATTCCCTAAAACAGCCCACTACCTATAATATAGGTTTTTTAAACATAAGATCATTGTCTCCCAAAACGTTATTAGTTAATGATATCATCAGAGACAACAATCTTAACGTCATCGGTCTCAGTGAAACCTGGCTTAAACCAAACGACTTTTTTGCGCTAAATGAGGCATGTCCTCCTAACTTTACACATGCGCATATGGCCCGTCCGCTTAAAAGGGGTGGGGGGGTCGCACTAATATACAACGAAAACTTTAACCTTAGTCCTAACATAAATAATAAATATAAATCGTTTGAGGTGCTTACTATGAGGTCTGTCACACCGCTGCCTCTACACCTGGCTGTTATCTACCGCCCCCCAGGGCCCTGTTCGGACTTTATCAATGAATTCTCAGAGTTCGTTGCTGATCTAGTGACACACGCCGATAATATAATCATAATGGGGGACTTTAATATCCATATGAATACCCCATCGGACCCACCGTGCGTAGCGCTCCAGACTATAATTGATAGCTGTGGTCTCACACAAATAATAAATGAACCCACGCATCGCAACGGTAATACGATAGACCTAGTGCTTGTCAGGGGTATCACCGCTTCCAAAGTTACGATACTCCCGTATACTAAAGTATTGTCCGATCATTACCTTATAAAATTCGAGGTTCAGACGCATGTTCGTCAAACTAATAATAATAATAACTGCTATAGCAGCCGCAACATTAATACGGCCACAACGACAACTCTTGCTGACCTACTGCCCTCGGTAATGGCACCATTCCCAAAGTATGCGGGCTCTATTGATAACCTCACTAACAACTTTAACGACGCCCTGCGCGAAACCATTGATAACATAGCACCGCTAAAGTTAAAAAAGGCTCCAAAAAAGCGCACCCCGTGGTTTACAGAAGAAACTAGAGCTCAGAAATTATTATGCAGAAAGCTGGAACGCAAATGGCGCACGACTAAACTTGAGGTGCACCATCAAGCATTTAGTGATGGTTTAATAACTTATAAACGCATGCTTACCTTAGCTAAAGCTAATTATTACTCAAATCTCATCCACCGTAATAAAAACGATCCTAAATTTTTGTTTAGTACGGTAGCATCGCTAACCCAACAAGGGACTCCTTCCAGTAGCTCCACCCACTCAGCTGATGACTTTATGCAATTCTTTAGTAAGAAAATTGAAGTCATTAGAAAGGAGATTAAAGACAATGCGTCCCAGCTACAACGGGGTTCGATTAACACTGACACGATTGTATATACGGCGGATACTGCCCTCCAAAATAGTTTCTCTCGTTTTGAGGAAATAACATTAGAGGATTTGTTACAACGTGTAAATGGAATAAAACAAACAACATGTTTACTTGACCCTCTTCCTGGGAAACTGATCAAGGAGCTCTTTGTATTATTAGGTCCATCAGTGCTAAATATTATAAACTTATCACTTTCCTCGGGCACTGTTCCCCTAGCATTCAAAAAAGCGGTTATTCATCCTCTTCTTAAAAGACCTAACCTCGATCCTGACCTCATGGTAAACTACCGACCGGTGTCTCACCTTCCCTTTATTTCAAAAATCCTCGAAAAAATTGTTGCGGAGCAGTTAAATGAACACTTAGCGTCTAACAATCTATGTGAAACCTTTCAATCCGGTTTCAGGGCAAATCACTCGACGGAGACAGCCCTCGCAAAAATGACTAATGATCTATTGCTAACGATGGATTCTGATGCGTCATCTATGTTGCTGCTCCTCGATCTTAGCGCTGCTTTCGATACCGTCGATCATAATATTTTATTAGAACGTATCAAAACACGAATTGGTATGTCAGACTTAGCCCTGTCTTGGTTTAACTCTTATCTTACTGATAGGATGCAGTGTGTCTCCCATAACAATGTGACCTCGGACTACGTTAAGGTAACGTGTGGAGTTCCCCAGGGTTCGGTCCTTGGCCCTGCACTCTTCAGCATCTACATGCTGCCGCTAGGTGACATCATACGCAAATACGGTGTTAGCTTTCACTGTTATGCTGATGACACCCAACTCTACATGCCCCTAAAGCTGACCAACACGCCGGATTGTAGTCAGCTGGAGGCGTGTCTTAATGAAATTAAACAATGGATGTCCGCTAACTTTTTGCAACTCAACGCCAAAAAAACGGAAATGCTGATTATCGGTCCTGCTAGACACCGAACTCTATTTAATAATACAACTCTAACATTTGACAACCAAACAATTAAACAAGGCGACACGGTAAAGAATCTGGGTATTATCTTCGACCCAACTCTCTCCTTTGAGGCACACATTAAAAGCGTTACTAAAACGGCCTTCTTTCATCTCCGTAATATCGCTAAAATTCGCTCCATTCTGTCCACTAAAGACGCTGAGATCATTATCCATGCGTTTGTTACGTCTCGCCTCGACTGACTACTGTAACGTATTATTTTCGGGTCTCCCCATGTCTAGCATTAAAAGATTACAGTTGGTACAAAATGCGGCTGCTAGACTTTTGACAAGAACAAGAAAGTTTGATCACATTACGCCTGTACTGGCTCACCTGCACTGGCTTCCTGTGCACTTAAGATGTGACTTTAAGGTTTTACTACTTACGTATAAGATACTACATGGTCTAGCTCCATCCTATCTTGCCGATTGTATTATACCATATGTCCCGGCAAGAAATCTGCGTTCAAAGGACTCCGGCTTGTTAGTGATTCCCAAAGCCCAAAAAAAGTCTGCGGGCTATAGAGCGTTTTCCGTTCGGGCTCCAGTACTCTGGAATGCCCTCCCGGTAACAGTTCGAGATGCCACCTCAGTAGAAGCATTTAAGTCTCACCTTAAAACTCATTTGTATACTGTAGCCTTTAAATAGACTCCCTTTTTAGACCAGTTGATCTGCTGTTTCTTTTCTTTTTCTTCTATGTCCCACTCTCCCCTGTGGAGGGGGTCCGGTGTGTATCGGCTGGGGACATCTCTGCGCTGCTGATCCGCCTCCGCTTGGGATGGTTTCCTGCTGGCTCCGCTGTGAACGGGACTCTCGCTGCTGAGTTGGATCCGCTTTGGACTGGACTCTCGCGACTGTGTTGGATCCATTGTGGATTGAACTTTCACAGTATCATGTTAGACCCGCTCGACATCCATTGCTTTCCTCCTCTCTAAGGTTCTCATAGTCATTATTGTCACAGACGTCCCACTGGGTGTGAGTTTTCCTTGCCCTTATGTGGGCCTACCGAGGATGTCGTGGTGGTTTGTGCAGCCCTTTGAGACACTAGTGATTTAGGGCTATATAAGTAAACATTGATTGATTGATTGATTGATATTCAACTGAATATGGGTTGAAAATGATTTGCAAATCATTGTATTCCGTTTATATTTACATCTAACACAATTTCCCAACTCATATCGAAACGGGGCTTGTAAAAGTAAACCTTTTGTAAATCAGGCCCTTTGTGTACACTAGTATCTTGTAGGTACCTCAGCCTGTTTTTACGAATATATCTATTCTTATCATTTACTCGCCAATTGGTGAGGTGGTTCTGTGTTCAGCACTCCAATATTTACTGTTTTCATGCCTGTCAATGTGCATACTCCTCAATACAGTGTTTATATTAATTCACATGTACAAAGTGGATATAGAGCAGCCTATTAAATTGTCTTAGCGTTACTGCCTGTTTGTGCAAACAGAAGTGCATGGAAGCGTAAAGGCAGCATACCTGGTACGCAGCCACAGTCAAGTCCTGGGGCAATGTTTGCACTGGGTGACGATAACCTTCTTTTATTCTGCTTCTGTCTTCACCAATGTTTTGATTTCTACTTAAAGTTTTATGTCCGTGCCCTGCCTCAAGGGTGCCATTACGTCGTATGCTAATAGAGCCATGCATATTCTATTACCGCTGTCAGGGCAAGATAAGGGACGCGTTCGGCGAAGGAGCACTTAGAGGCCAATGAACCCAGCGAGGGGTCCTGCTGCGCCCGCATTATCAGTCATCTTCACATGTGAATGGAGCTGCCTTATGGCTCTTCTCGTCTCCGTCCCTTCTCTCTGCCTCTGCAGTAATGACTAAGGACTCTCTTCCGTTATAATCAGTCACTGGGAAAGCGCCCGATCCCTATCTCGCGCACACCCAGACCAAAACTACCACATGCATGCACACGCATGCATGAAACCACGCACAGCTGCAAGCGCAATCTAGGCGACCACAAAGAATGTAAGAGCAGGGCAATAACACTAACACTGTCACACAGAGACAAACATGTCTCATTTGGGGTCAGTTTGGATGGGGCTAAGTAGCTCTTTATTTTCAGACTGACTGAAGTCTTCTCTCCCGCATAATGGTAATGAAGCCATGTGGTATGTGGAATGGGATTACTAACAAATGTTCCCGACTGCCGTCTTTTTTTCCTCTTAGTTTTCTTTCCCGCTTCCATCCCTTGGTGTCACTGTCTCCCAACAGAGCAGCCATCTCAAATTGGAACAGCATGTTTTCTACCGGCTGCACACCTCATTTATAAGATTAAATTAAAAGCCAGCCATGCTCTCAGTGCATTTTGTTATGATGAGGGTACCGAAGTGGGGCAGTGGCCCCGACTCAGCTGCGCACAATCATCTTCCTGTCAGGTGATTTGCTAGTTTCCTGGTGGTGACACCTTTTCCCTGTCACTCGCTATGATGTGTCAAATGCCACACCTAAGACTCTAAAGCTAATGTGGTCAGGATCATTGGGTCCTTGGTCTTTTCAAAAGTTATGAAAGTCTTTGTAACACGTGTTGTAAAGTAGCTAAACAAGGTCGTAGGTTTGTCCCAGACACAATGAAATCATAAATCACACTTCCAGCTGAAGGGTCCTTGCCAGTTGTGCTCTATAAATGGGGGGAAAAAAATCTCATTTTGTTCTCGGTCATAAAAGTGATGAACTTTTATTGAAAACGTGGAAGCGATTAGTTTAAAGGGGCGTCTTCTAGTGTAATTCCCAAATGAAAAGAGCAGACCCCGCATTTATGTTGCCTGTAGCACAAAGAAGGGAGCTCTTAATGAGGCAATTAAGGGGAAGGGGTCGAGATGCTTTGATCTGCTGTGCTGTGAGTTTTACAAAAACATTGCACACTGATAGATACTCATAACTCAGGGGCCTTAATTGTGCTTAATTTGTTTGGAATAGCAATGTGCTTTCAATTAGACTGGATTTGGGCCTGCGTGTTTAAAGGAGGCTGTCAGGGAAAATTAAGAAGCAGTTTGGTTTCTCTCCTGCGTAACTGTTTCTTATCACAGCCAGAGAGAAGGAGTCCTCAGGTGGACATGTGAAGTGGTCGAGCCGACAGCAGAAAAGGTATAAGCAACAAAACCAAGCCCTCAGCAGGAGCCTTGGATGGATGGATGGTCGAACAGAAGCAGATGAGAGGGACCTACTTCACCTCTCTCTTTATCTCCTCCAGTTCAGAATTGAATAGCAATGATCTCCAATACAAGATTGGCATGAAGAATTATATGATTGCAAAGTCACACGTTTGTTTGACATCGTCAAAGGCGTTTATAAAACGGTTTGTTATTGTGGTTGTAGTTTGCAGTGGTGTAGAAAATCATGTCGTGTTTTTTATTATTGAGTTACTTGAAGGAGGCTAAATAAACATAAAACGACAATTTCTAAAGTTTAAATTTTGTGGTTGTAATGACTTTATACAGTTTGAAAGCATGTTTGTTTCCTTTTTTAAATTATACCACATTCCTAAAGAGGTCATAGAGCTTATATTTTGCCACTTGTGATGGTTTTTAAGCTTTTTAGTTGACCAGAGGATGAATGTACTCAGGGTATCCGCCGATCCTTAAAAAGTCTTAAATTCATGTATCTAAAATTAAGGCCTTAAAAAGTATTACATTTATTAGAAATTCCTAAAATGGTCTTAAATTCAGTACTCAATGGTCTTAAATTGTCAGGCCAGTTTTTTTTTGTTTTTTTTTCGGGCAACGTCTTTCAGTAAAGGTTACGGCACTTCTTTGAATAAAAGTGAGTGATTTCAGCTCACTCATTTTTTCTTTGTATCTCTTGAAGAGATACAAAGAAAAAATGAGTGAGCTGAAAAAAATAGAGGCAGAACTCGTGAATGAGAACAGCCAGCTTAAGCTCAATCGAGGCTCATTTGAGTGTGTGTTCAGTGTTATAATACTGTTTTGCACTATTGTTGCACTATTATTGACCAAATATAATTTATTTTTACCCTCACCTCGGCTATTATGTTTTTACTGGTGTTGGTGTTGGTTTGTTTGTTTTGGATGTCAAAGTTTTTGTATCTCTCAAGATTTTTGATAAGCTGTTTGGCAGAGTGGTGCTTATCAGTTTGTTTATTAATAAGCATACAAAAAGTAAACTTGACTGATTGTCATTGAGGTTGTAGTACAGTAGATTTTTTATTATTTTTTTCGGTCTTAAATTTCATTCAAGGTGGCATTACAAAGGTCTTAAAAAGTCTTAAATTTGACTTGGTGAAACCTGCAGATACCCTGGTACTGGTTTTGTGTAAGTGTGCGCTAATTTTAAAGATAATTTACACGTAATCTAACATGTTCTCATTCATCCCGGTCATTGTATTCTCAGGGCATTCAATCGATTGCAAATGGACTGTTCAGTTTATCTTATAAGATATTTGGACTCTAACCGCAGCAGGTTACATCTGTTCATGCTCATAGACTTCAACTAATCAATCAATCAATCAATCAATCAATCAATCAATCAATCAATCAATCAATCAATCAATCAATCAATCAATCAATCAATCAATCAATCAATCAATCAATCAATCAAAGTTTATCTATATAGTCCTAAATCAGGAGTGTCTCAAAGGGCTACACAAGCCACAACGAAATCCTCGGCTCAGATCCCACATCAGGGCAAGGAAAAACTCAACCCAATGGGCTACAATGAGAAACCTTGGATTGGTCAGATCTAGTCTAGATGCTGTTGGGAAAGCCCCAAATATTAATATTCTAACATGAGGAATGTGTGCACAAACCGAACAGTCAAGTTGCAATCGTTTGAATGCAAGGGCGTAGAATTGGGTAGGGACGCTAGGGACACGTCCCTCCCAATATCCAGCCACTACTGTGTAGTCACTATCAATACAAGCGCTGCCCATAATGTTTAGTCAATGATTATGGCACAGAAAGGGTTAAATATCGGTCCCTGCTAGAAGTCCCGCCTCTAACCTAAATATCGCTCCCTGACTCAAGCTAACTTATGTGTGATTGGCTGTCCCCGCTGTCACTCCTTCTACTTGTAAAAGCTAGCCTACATGCTATTTGCTAGCGAGGGAGCAGAAGCAGTTGATGCATTCAAGGCTGATCTTTTAAAGCAAGACTGGCAAAAATTTTTTGTGGAGGATACTAATGAAGCATACGATACATTCCTGGATATATTTCTGACACTTTATGACCATCATTGTCTATTGAGAGAATATAAGCAAAATACTAAAAAGAGTGAGGAAACCATGGATAACAAGGGGTTTAGTAAAATCCTGTAAAAAAAAAAAAGGCTTTACAACGAATTTATTAAGAATCGAACAAAGCAAAATGAGGAGAAATATAAAAAGTATAAAAACAGATTGACATGTATCATGAGGCTGCAACAAAAAACTATTATGAACAATTGCTGAATATACATACAAATAATATTGAAACCTGGCATGTGCTTAATACTATGATTAAAAAATCTAGCAATAAGGATTGTACAGCATATCTGGTAAAAGATGACAACTCAATTATTGAAAATATAGAAGAAATACCTGAGGAATTTAATAAGTTTTTTGTGAATGTTGCCCCAAATTTGGCAAAAAATATTAATTTAAAAATGAAGCATGAGAAAAAGTTAAAGCCTGTATCTCACATAAACAATTCAATGTTTCTTGGTGGAGTTTGTGAAAGTCATGTGTCAGAAGTGGTCAGAAAGTTTAAAAATAAAAAATGTGTGGATGGTAACAAGGTAGATATGTCATTTGTTAAAGTGATGGAATGTGTCCTGAAGCCGTTTACTTATATGTGCAATAAATCTTTATCAACTGGAATTTTTCCTGACAAAATGAAAATGGCAAAAGTTATTCCAATTTATAAAAATGGTGATAAACATATGGTCTTAAATTACAGACCTGTGTCCTTACTAGCTCAATTTGCAAACATTCTTGAGAAATTATTTGTATATAGACTTGATAATTTTATTGACAAACATAAGCTATTGAATGAGCATCAGTATGGCTTCAGGAGTAATCGATCTGCATCCCTAGCAGTGATGGACTTTCTAGAAAACATAGCTACAGCAATAGAAACAAAACAACACACCGTTGGAGTATTTATTGACTTATGTAAAGCTTTTGACACAATCCATCATTCCTTACTTCTGCAGAAATTGGAAAACTATGGCATAAGAGGTGTTTCGCAACAGTGGTTAAGTAGTTATTTAAGTAACAGATCTCAATATGTGGAAATTAATAAGATTAAATCACAGCCAAGAAGAGTAACTTGTGGGGTTCCACAAGGCTCGGTATTGGGACCTAAGTGTTTTATACTCTACCTAAATGATATTTGTTCAGTATGTAATAAATTAAAATTTATTATTTTTGCCGATGATACAAATATATATTGTTAAGGAGAAGACTTAAAGGAAGTGTTGAGGATAATAGAAGTTGAGTTAATTCAGCTAAAAAAAACGTTTTGATATTAATAAGTTATCATTAAATGATAAGAAAACCACATTTATGGTGTTTAGTGGTGCAAGGACAAATTGTGAAGCAAAATTAAAATTAAATCAAGTGGAAATTGATAGAGTATATGAAACTAAATTATTGGGAATAATAATTGATCATAAACTGGGTTGGAAACCGCATATTGAATATATAAAGGGACAAATATCCAAATCTATTGCTATTCTTTATAAAGTAAGACACATGCTGAATAAGACATGCCTGCATATGTTGTATTATTCTTTTATTTTTCCATACTTAATGTATTGTGTTGAAATTTGGGGAAATGTTTATAAAACAAACATAGACCCAATAATAAAATTTCAAAAAAGGGTCATTAGAATAATACACAAAGCCTGCTACTATGAACATACCAATAAATTATTTATGAGTTCAAATGTATTAAAATTTACAGACATTGTGTTTTTAAAAACAATGAAAATTATGTTTCGAGGAAAGAACAACAGCCTTCCAGCTTGTATTCTCAGGCTATTTCATTTAAGAGGAGAACACTATAATTTACGGGGATATCGATTTTTGAAATAGGTAAAGCGAGAACAAATATAAAATACAAATGTATTACAGTTTTAGGAGTTAAATGGTGGAACAAGCTCAGTGATGAGCTGAAGACATGCACTTCTTTTGTAAGGTTTAAGAAAACATTGAAAGGTGAAATAATTGAAAATTATAAAATATAGTAACAATTACTTTCATCCCATTGATTTTTTTATTTATTTTTTTATGTTGATGTTCCAGGCAATCTAATCTTCAGTGACGGTATAGGATAGGCAAATATAAGCTTTGGCTTCAGCCTATTCCTTTTTTGGTCATTCCTTTTCTTTTCTTTCGTGTGTAAATGTGCATAATTGTATACATATAACATGTACTGTTAAACCGATCACACAAAATGGTTGATTGATTTGATTGATTATATGACCGAAATAAACTTCTTTCATTCATTCAGTTCATTTATGTTTATTTACAATGTTGTCTTGCATGAATGTATTTCTGATGTTGTTGATGGACAGTAGGCTATGTTCATTGACAGTATGATGCACAGTTGCACTACAGCCCTCCCCTAAAGAGTAAAGATGAGAACTCTTCTAAGTTGTTTCCTTTGCTTTCATTTTAGTAGCTTTACCCTATAACATCTGCATGACGTGAAATTATCATTGCTAATGTAAAAAAAAAAAAGAGTAAACTTTCAGAGTGCTGCCTTGGAGCACTTTTGTGTCCCCACCAATCTCAAAATCAAACCTACTCCCTTGATTGAATGCCCCGAGGATCTCACTCTATTTGCAATTACAGTAGTACCGAGCAAAAAAGGGTTTCCACTAGATTGCCACTATTCAAAAGTTTACAGACACTTGTGAAGGACATAATTTCATGGCTGTCTTGAGTTTCCAATCATTTCTAAATTCTTATTTTTTTGTGAGAGAGAGATTGGAGCACATACTTGCTGGTCACCAGAAAACAGTTTGGTTCTTTTATGAATTTATTATGGGTCTACTGAAAATGTTACCAAATCTGCTGGGTCAGAAGTACACATACAGCAACATACATTATCAATGTTGGTGATGTAGAAAAGTTACAATCAAATCAAATTAGCTTCATGGCATGGCCCCTTCACTTTATGTGCTTGATTATTATTGACGACACCTGTTGACTTCTCTGAGCCCATTTAAATAGGTCTCAAGTGATGCAATCATTAGACTCAGTTTCAAACACGACAATGGGAAAGTCAAAGGAACTCAGCACGGATCTAAAAAACGAATCATTGACTTGAACAAGTCAGGAAAGTCACTTGGAGCCATTTCAACGCAGCTTAAGGTCCCAAGAGCAACTGTGCAGAACATTTTTAGTAAGTATAAAGTGCATGACACAGTTTTATCTCTGCCACGATCAGGTAGAAACCGTAAGCTATCACCTGCTGCTGAGCGAAAATTGGTCAGGATGATCAAGAGTCAACCGAGAACCACCAAAAAGCAGCTCTGCAATGAATTGGAAGCTGCTGGAACACAGGTGTCAGTGTCCACTGTCAAGCGTGTTTTTGCATCGCCATGGCTACCACGCAAGAAGCTCCAGTAGCGACACCTTAATGTTTGTCTAAAGTTTGCTGCTGATCACATGGACAAAGATAAGACCTTCTGGAAGAAAGTTCTGTGGTCAGATGAAACAAAAATTTAGCTGTTTTGCCACAATAACCATCAATATGTTTGGAGGAGAAAATGTGATGGCTTTAATCCCAGGAACACCAAATTTACCGTCAAGTATTGTGGTGGTAGCATTATGCTATGGGCCTGTTATGCTGCCAATGGAACTGGTACTTTACTGGGACAATGAAAAAGGACGATTACCTCCAAATTCTTCAGGACAACCTAAAGTCATCAGCCCAAAGGTTGGGTCTTGGTTGCTTTTGGGTGTTCCAACGGGACAATGACCCCAAACATACATCAAAAGTGGTATAAAAAAAGGCTAGAATTAAGGTTTTGAAATGGCCTTCCCAAAGTCCTGTCTTAAACCCCATTGAGAACGTGAACAATGCTGAAGAAACAAATCCATGTCAGAAAAGTGAAGTGAATTATATTTATATAGCGCTTTTCTCTAGTGACTCAAAGCGTTTTACATAGTGAAACCCAATATCTAAATTACATTTAAACCAGTGTGGGTGGCACTGGGAGCAGGTGGGTAAAGTGTCTTGCCCAAGGACACAACGGCAGTAACTAGGATGGCGGAAGCGGGAATCGAACCTGCAACCCTCAAGTTGCTGGCACGGCCACTCTACCAATCGAGCTATGCCGCCCCACAAAACCAACACATTTAGCTGAACTGCACCGATTTTTGTCAAAAGGCGTGGTCAACAATTCAACCAGAAGCTTGTGGATGGCTACCATAAGCGCTTTATTGCAGTGAAACTTGCCAAGGGACCTCTCACCATATATTAACATTGATGTATACTTTTGACCCAGAAAATTCGGTCACATTTCCAGTGGACCCAAAAATAAATTCATAAATGCACCAAACTTCATGACTGTTTTGTGACAAACAAGTATGTGCTCCAATCACTCTATCTCCAAAAAATAAATAAGAGTTGTAGATATAATTGGTGACTCAAGACAGCCATTTACAAGTGTATGTAAACTTTGGACCACGACTGTATGTCATTCTTTTCAGCAACTTATATTTCTTCTGTGAACCACTGTAAAGAAGTAGGAGTTCTGCAGGCAAACAAGTGTCTTATAGTTGGAGAAAATCGGTCTTGACCTGAGTGAAGTGTTTGCTCCTCAGCCTGTGCACACACGTGTACAACCTGATAGAGACTGTAAGAAATACAAACGAAAACGCTGAGCTGACAGGCAGATGGTTTCTCTCGCTGTCTCCCGAGGTCTTCCACTTCACACCCCATTACACCTGCCTTCTCCCATCAGTGTCCGTCATTCACTCGCCTCTCAAAATCACAGCTTTTCTCCCTCACTCTCCTCACCATCCGCTTTCACTCACACTTTGTCTCTTCCCTTCTTGCCTGTCTGCTCCGCTTGGTTGCATGTCAAGTGTCGGCCACCATCTCCGCTGACTGATCCACTGTGGCGTGTGCGTGGGTGTAAAATCAGCAAAGTAATGTCCCCCGCGATCCCTACCCGTCTCTCCCCTTCCGTCCCTTGATCCTCTTGGCCGTCTGCTTCAGTGAGCTCTTGATGATGAGAGGCCAGTAGGCCCTCACATGGTCTCCAAGGAGCTGTTAAGGTGAAATCCTCCCAGCCAAGATATGTGGCAGCCGTTTACACCCACTAGAGAGAGACAATTTACTCCAGGAGTCTCCAACACGGAAGCCCATAGGCCATTTGTGGCCCTCGGGACCATATTTTGTGGCCCCCTACTTAACATCAACGTTCAGTGTAAATGCAGATCCACCTACCCTGGGAGGCTTCTAGTTAATAATAATATAGTATGGCAGTGTTGGCCCTAGGATTTTTCAAAATGGGGTCCCACAGTACAGTTTTGGGGTCCCACTTTTTTGTAAGCATTTTGAAAATAAATGATACATGTATGCTATATCCTGTTATATCTCAGATGCTATATTGTGTTTTGGATCAAGGTTGTCATAAACGTTCCTTAATTCATCAAACAAAATAATACAAAAGAAAACACATTTTTGTGCATAGGTAAATCTATGCAGTTGTAAACATTCATTCACTTTCTTTGTTCCTTCATGGATCTAAACTTTACCGCTGCTGGTATTTTTTTCTATATTTTAATTTAATAAGTTGACAAATATGACAAATTTAATTGATTATTCTTACCTGTATGTAGATCATCTGTCGTTTAAAAACGCCACATCTACACTTTCATGGCAAATAATGCCAACAAAATTAGAATTTTGCAAGTTACTTTCAATGGCATTAAAAGGCCTACTGAAACCCACTACTACCCACCAGGCAGTCTGATAGTTTATATATCAATGATGAAATAATAACATTGCAACACATGCCAAAACGGCCTTTTTAGTTTACTAAATACAATTTTAAATTTTCCGGGAGTTTCGTCTTGAAAACGTCATGTAATGATGACGTGTACGCAAGACGTCACAGGTTTTAAGGAAATATGAGCGCTGCGCGCACACACAGCTAAAAGTCGTCTGCTTTAACGGCATAATTACACAGTATTTTGGAGATCTGTGTTGCTGAATCTTTTGCAATTTGTTCAATTAATGTTGGAGAAGTCACAGTAGATAGATGGAGTTGGGAAGCTTTAGCCTTTAGCCACACTAACACACGGTGATTCCTTGTTTAAAATTCCTGGAGGTGAAACTTTCCTATGGATCAGAGCGTGATCAAGCCAACATGGATCCCAGCAAATGTCAACCAGCAGGTTTCGGTGAGAAAATTGTGGTTAAAAAGTCAGTTCTTACCGGAGAAAAGCTGAGCTTGTGCCGTCCATAGCTGCCGTCGACTCCCCTGAGACACTACGTGTCAAGACACCCGTGGAGACACCCTTCCGACTATCAGGTACTGTTTAACTCACTAAAACACTAGCAACACAATAGAAAGTTAGGGGATTTCCCAGAATTATCCCAGTAAATGTCTCTAAAAACATCAGAATCCGTCCCAATGCAATCACGTTTTTTTTAACTTACTTTTTTGTATAATAATTTTTTCTAGTCCGTCGCTATTAACATCCTCAAACACAAATCTTTCATCCTCGCTCAAATTAATGGGGAAATTGTCGTTTTCTCGGTCCGTAAAGCACTTTTTGTTGGAGGCTACCAATAAAAATAGTGTGAATATGTGAGGAGCCCCGATTCTATTCATAACTTTTATGGACAGAATTTCTAGGCGCAGTCAAGGCATTGAGGGGATCCGGTTTGGTGGCTGCAGGATGAGGTCTCTGCTTTTTGCAGATGATGTGGTCCTGATTGTATCATCTCACTAGGATCTTCAGCTCTCACTGGATTGGTTTGCAGCCGAGTGTGAAGCGACCAGGTTGAGAATCAGCACCTCCAAGTCCGAGTCCATGTTTCTCGCCCGGAAAAGGGTGGAGTGCCATCTCGGGGTTGGGTAGGAGACCGTGTTCACGAGTGAAGGAAGAGTGGATAGTGAGATGACAGGCGGATCAGTGCGGCGTCTTCAGTAATGCGGAAGCTGTATCAATCCGTTGTGGTGAAGAAGGAGCTGAGCCGGAAGGCTACGCTCTCAATTTAGCGGTCGATCTACGTTCCCATCCTCACCTATGCTCATGAGCTTTGGGTTATGACCGAAAGGACAAGATCACAGGTACAAGCGGCCAAAATGAGTTTTCTCCGTCGGGTGGCGGGGCTCTCCCTTAGAGATAGGGTGAGAAGCTCTGCCATCCGGGAGGAACTCAAAGTAAAGCCGCAGCTCCTCCACATGGAGAGGAGCCAGATGAGGTGGCTCGAGCATCTGGTCAGGATGCCACTCAAACGCCTCCCTAGGGAAGTGTTTAGGGCACGGCCGACCAGTAGGAGGCCACGGGGAAGACCCAGGACACATTGGGAAGATTATGTCTCCCGGCTGGCCTGTGAACACCTTGGGATCCCCCGGGAGGAGCTGGACAAAGTGGCTGCTGATAGGAAAGTCTGGGTTTTCCCTGCTTAGGCTGCTGCCCCCGCAACCCGACCTCTGATAAGCAGAAGAAGATGGATGGATGGATGGGAATTACACTGGGACATGAGTATAACAAAAAGGTACTTGTTTACAATATTGAACACAATAAGAGCGGGAAGAACTGTAAGGGGGAGCGCGAAAGAGGAAGGAACCATATCACGCGTTAGATTATGACACACCAGACAGAACAAGACATTGAACTTTATAATCTGTTGGATTACAGGTGTCACTTTAATCCAACATGATTATGTGACATCTGCAGTCAGGTAGAGTCAGTGGGACATGCAATCAATCAGGACTCTCGCTGCTGTCTTGGATCCGCTTGAACTGAACTCTCGCGGCTGTGTTGGAGCCACTATGGATTGAACTTTCATAGTATCATGTTAGACCCGCTCGACATCCATTGCTTTCGGTCCCCTAGAGGGGGGGGGGGGGGGGGGGTTTGCCCACATCTGAGGTCCTCTCCAAGGTTTCTCATGGTCAGCATTGTCACTGGCGTCCCACTGGATGTGGATTCTCCCTACCCACTGGGTGTGAGTTTTCCTTGCCCTTTTGTGGGTTATTCCGAGGATGTTGTAGTCGTAATGATTTGTGCAGTCCTTTGAGACATTTGTGATTTGGGGCTATATAAATAAACATTGATTGATTGATTGATTGATTGTGGGAAATACTGCTACACTACACTTGAAATTAGCCAAAAGGCCAAAGTAGCAGAAAAGGGAAATCTAAGAGAAGAAGTTAGAAGATATGGACAGAAGGAGCTTACTCTCAAAGGCGGTACTCAGCGGCGACCAGAAAATGTTTGTGAAGTTATTAGAAGAGGTGAGTGAGTTCATGGAATAGAATTTAGTGAGCGGAGGCATAAGTGGTGAAAGAGGGGCTAGTGCGTCTGCCTCACAATACGAAGGTCCTGGGTTCGATCCTGTGCTCGGGATCTTTCTATGTGGAGTTTGCAAGTTCTCCCCGTGAATGCGTGGGTTCCCTCTGGATACTCCGGCTTCCTCCCACTTCCAAAGACATGCACCTGGGGATAAGTTGATTGGCAACACTAAATTGGCCCTAGTGTGTGAATGTGAGTGTGAATGTTGTCTGTCTATCTGTGTTGGCCCTGTGATAGGGGGGAGGGCGACTTGTCCGGGGTGTACCCCGCCTTCCACCGATTGTAGCTGAGATGGGCTTCAGCGCCCCCCGCGACCCTGAAGGGAATAAGCGGTAAAAAATGGATGGATAGATGGAAGGTATAAATGTTAGTATGTAAGGGAGAGGGAATGAAGGAAAATCTGGTTCCCATTCGATCCAGTAGTTGATCTTAAAATTAGAAAAACACCTCTCCTTTGTTTTTAATGAATATTTAGGCCTACTGCGCTACTTTATTTTAATATTGGTCATTGCGGTAGTACTTGGAGAGCCAATTGTTTTAATGTGGTGCTTGGCGAAAACATTTTTTACAATCACTGCCATAGCGAGTTAGACTATTATTTTCAGGATTTATTGTACACTCATTTGTGTGGGCGGCCCACTGTAAATTGTACAACGTTTACGGCAGTTCAGTTTTAAAATTCCACTTTATATGGGATTGATCACTTCCTCTGGGTTTTTTTTCCCCAAATCTTTTTGACAAACTCCCCACACAGACTGCTATAGATTTGCTTGCTTAGCAAAATTGCATGAACAGTTTCCTGCCTCTCACTCCAGTGGCTTTGTTGCAGAGGCAAATCCAGCTTCAGAGATTAAAAAGGGCTCTAATTAGCATGAATAATAGCCATGCTCATATGGATTTAATCCCTTCAGCCAGCGCTACTCTCTTAATGGTTTCCTTGTCACTCACGAGGCGGTGAATAAAAGCGAACACTGCTTTTCAGTCGCAGACATCTTGCCTTTTGTACTGTTCCTCCCACTCTCGCCTGCCATGTGCAGACCATCCATCCCTTGCCTGCTGACCAGTGCAGATGTCTTTTATCCCCGCCTTTGAGCACCTGCAATATGATTGATCGGCCCCCTGTCCTCCATGGTGAGGTTCACCTGCTCCTACCTAAAAAGATACACTATATTGCCCAAAAAATTTTTGGTCACCCATCCAAATGATGAGAATCAGGTGTCCTAATCACTTGGCCCGTCCACCGGTCTATAAAATCAAGCACTTAGGCATGGAGGCTGTTTCTACAAAAATGTCTGAAATAATGGGCCGCTCTCAGCGATTTTCAGGGTAAAACTGTCATAGGATGCAACACGTGCGACAAATCCAGTCAAGAAATTTCCTCGCTCCTAAATATTCCAAAATCAACTGTCGGCTTTATTATAAGAAAATGGAAGAGTTTGGGAACAACAGCAACTGACTGCAATGTGCCGAGTGGGAAATTTGGTGGAGGAGGAATTATGGTTTGGGGTTGTTTTTCAGGAGTTGTGATTGGCCCCTTAGTTCCAGTGAAAGAAACATTGAATACCAAAAAAATTTGGACAATTCCATGCTCACAACATTGTGGGAACAGTTTGGAGGGGGCCCCTTCCTCTTCCAACATGACTGTGCACCAGTGCACAAAGCAAGGTCCATAAAGACATGGATGACAGAGTCTGGTGTGGATGGCCTGCATAGAGTCCAGACCTGAACCCGATAAAACACCTTTGGGATGAATTTGAAGGCCATGCCTTCTCGACCAACGTCAGTGTGTGACCTCACAAATGCGCTTTTGGAAGAATGGGGCTTCACGGTGGAAGAGGGGTTAGTGTGTCTGCCTCACAATACAAAGGTCCTGCAGTCCTGGGTTCAATCCCAGGCTCGGGATCTTTCTGTGTGGAGTTTGCATGTTCTCCCCGTGAATGCGTGGGTTCCCTCCGGGTACCCCGGCTTCCTCCCACTTCCAAAGACATGCACCTGGGGATAGGTTAATTGGCAACATTAAATTGGCCCTAGTGTGTAAATGTGAGTGTGAATGTTGTCTGTCTATCTGTGTTGGCCCTGCGATGAAGTGGCGACTTGTCCAGGGTGTATACCACCTTCCGCCCGATTGTAGCTGAGATAGGTGCCAGCGCCCCCCGCAACCCCAAAAGGGAATAAGCGGTAGAATATGGATGGATATGTTTGACTGTATGTGATGACTGTATTATGTTGATAGTATATATTTATATACATATTTGTACCATGAATTGATTAACGTGGAGCCCGACTTAAACAAGTTGAAAAACTTATTGGGGTGTTACCATTTAGTGGTCAATTGTACGGAATATGTTCTGAAATGTGCAATCTACTAATAAAAGTATCAATCAATCAATCAAAGATGGATGGTGGATAATTCCTATAAACACACTCCGCAACTTTGTGGACAGCCTTCCTAGAAGAGTTGAAGCTGTTACAGCTGCAAAAGGTGGACCAACAACATATTGAACCCTATGGGTTAGGAATTGGATGGCACTTATGTTCATATGTGAGTCAAGGCAGGTGGCCAAATACATTTGTCAATAAAGTGTATAATGGTCATCCTTATATTTAGTGTTTTTTGTTTGAATACACATTCATCACATTTTGTTTTATTCAGCTGACATTTAGTAAGCACTGGCTGCCACTTTAGTCTTGAAATTTTCCAAATGCCAATGGCTTAGTAACGGTCCATAGTCCGGTCCACTGACAGCAAAGGTGAGAGCTGCAGCCCCGTTAAAAAGCACTTCACCTCCAAAGACTCTTAAGGTGTAAATCAATAAGAGATGGAGCCAGGCAATACATTTTCATTGTCCGGCCTCTTGCAGGATTGTCAGCGCGTGACCTGCTATAGAGCGAGATGGAGACTAGCTCACCTACATCTAACCAGGAGCGATATTGAGCCAAATTGTCCTTCCCATTCATTTTTTCTTCTGTTTTTTGACTGTATAGTTTTCTTTTTCTCTGAATGCCAAGAGGCAAACAGACACAGCGTTTACATTAAAAGAGAATAAATAGCCCCACTGTCATTATTGCCTGCAGTTCCAGCAAGCTCAGCATAAATCTTTTAAATTATAAATCAATAAATAGTTAATACAATAATAGGAATCTTTATAAATATTTGAATAAGGGCATCAAGACGGAGTGGGCGCTCGGTTAAGCTCCGCGCACATAAAGTAACATTGGTGCATGTGTGTACTTTCATTGCAGATTAACAAGGAAAACATGCACTGAACAGGCAGAACCTCCCCTTTGACGGTCCATGTAAACACAATGCACAGTACAGTAAAACAGACATTTTCTGCTTATGGCTACTCAAAATATCTAAAAGTGAGAAAAAATTAGCCTATTAAAGACTTTTCTGTGTAAAATCTTAACTTTGTGAGGTTTATTGACTACAATTATTTTTGACAAAAAAAAATAATTGGTAAATAAATGGTAAATACATGGTAAATGGGTTATAGTTTTTATACTTTTCTACCTTCAAGGTACTGTACTCAAAGCGCTTTGACACTATTTCCACATTCACCCATTCACACACTGATGAAGGGAGCTACCATGCAACGCGCTAATCACGACCCATCAGGAGCAAGGGTGAAGTGTCTTGCTTAAGGACACAACGGACGTGACGAGGTTGGTAGAAGGTGGGGATTAAACCAGGAACCCTCAGGTTGGTGGCACGGCAACTCTCCCAACCGCACCACGCCGTTCCATGAGTTGGGTTTTTGTTGTAAAAATTAGATTTCGGTACAAGCACACTGCACTTTTTTTGGGCACATTTTTACCATCGTTAACAATCGTTGTGAGAGACAAAAACCCACACGTATGGCTGGGCCATATGACCTTTTTTTAACATCTCAATATTTTTAGGCCATATCGCGATACACGATATATATCTCGATATTTTTGCCTTAGCCTTGAATTAACACATAATACATATAATCACACCGGTATGATGAGGATTCTATGTGTTTACATTAAAACATTCTTGTTCAATAATATATACTCATTTTAAACTTTCATGCAGAGAGGAAAATCACAACTAAGTCTGACCAAAACTGTATTTATTAAATAGTTATTAAGCAGTGGCACACACATTCATTTCATTTCCAAAACAGAAAGTGCAAGATTGTCAGAGACATTTTAAAACCAGCTATTATTGCACTTTTGTGCATGATGTCACTAAGATGACGTATCAAAACAGCACTAAATTAAAGTGCACTTTTTTACAGAACGCCACTGCATAGTTTAAAACAAATAAAGTGCACTTTTGTGCATGATGTCACACAAGATATTTCAAAAACTGTCAAATAAAAATGAGCTGCATAATAGGAAATCAAATAGTGTTCGTCCTTCACTGTGTGGTAGGTTAGTGCGGACATTTTTTTCTTTTGTTATTGACTATTTTTTTCATACGGTGTTGATCTGGAAATGGTTGCCTCGGCATTTTATTGGTGTGCGCGTGTGGCACCGAATGAAGATGTTGATATGTGGAGTAAGCACTCTTCATTCTCTTGCAGGTGAATTTTCAAATGATGCTACATATTAGCAGTAATGCTACTTTTTGTAGCAACACTCTTGCCCCACACTTGACAAATTACGGTTGTCTGTTCGACATATTCCCACTTGAAGCTAAACCACCGCCAGACGATGGACCCCCTGCTGTTTTTCTTGGGAATTAATTCTTCCTTCATTTGTTACCAGATTCGCACCTTCTTTCTCTCGTATTACCACTTGCACGGCTTCGCTAGAATCACAGCTAACGTTACCCATGCTGCTACCTCTATGCTCCGCGAGGGCGTATACGTATGTGACGTATGTAAGAAAGTGTGCTTGCTGTCTGTGAGAAGGAGAGACAAGAAAGAGTGAGAAGAGCCTGTAGTGTAATGCCCGCAGCTAAAAGCAACTGCGTGAGAATATATACTTGAATATCACGATATAGTCATTTCCTATATTGCACAGAGACAAATCTACGATATATGGAATATATCGATATATCGCCCAGCCCTACACACAAGTCTTTTTTTTTGAGGGGGAGGGAAAATTATTTATAAAAAAATGCTTGTAAAATGTGTCCTTTGAATGAGTCACACTTTATGTCGTCCATGATACATTGATTGATTGACTGATTGATTGAGAAGTTTATTAGACATCTTGAAGAATTGAATCCATGTACAGTTGTGATCAAAACTATTCAACCCCCACAAAATGTTGTTGTTTTAGCAAGTTGGACATTTATTCCGTATTTTGTTTATAGTCATATCAAATAAAGATATGTCAAATAGACAAACACAACTTAAATTGTAACACTGTATTTTACAAAATACCAAAAAAGGACATTTTTTTAATATCTCATTGACAAAATGATTCAACCCCCTAGTTACATGCATCTTTAGTACTTAGCAGAACACCCTTTGGTAGTAATTACATCCTTCAAACGTGATACATAACCGGACACAAGCTTCTTGCAACGATATACAGGTATTTTAGCCCATTCCTCTTGGGCAAAGGCCTCCAGTTTATTCATATTCTTGGGCTTGCGTGCTGCAACTGCCTTCTTCAAGTCCCACCACAGGTTTTCCATAGGATTTAGATCTGGCGACTGTAAAGGCCACTCCAGAGTATTCCAGCCCTTCTTCTGCAACCACTCTGATGTTGATTTGGAGGTATGCTTGGGATCCTTGTCCTGTTGGAAGGTCCAACGACTCCCAAGCCTCAGCTTCGTCACTGACTTCATGACATTTGCAGCTAATATATCCTGGAGACCAGGATTAGTGATTTGAAAATTGCTAAAACACTGTCAATGGCCTATGGATGTTAGCCGCTAGCTTGCTAGCCATGTCATAAAGCACCTTTTCCTGAGGGCGTTTCAGTGTTATAACTTCACCTTTATAGTGACTTAGATGCGGGGGACCGGTACGTTTCAGAGACTGTATCGAACCGAAAATGATTCATTAGTATTGCGGTACTATACCAATACCGGTCTACCGTACAACCCTAGTATAATGTTACAATTTATTCAGGCTACAAATGTATAGAATATGCTAAAAAATAGATAAATCTGTGATGCAGTGAAGTTGAAATATTTGAAGTGCGATGTGGCGAGGGACTATAGTATTGTCAACAAGATGACTAATGGCTTTAATGGCGGATAAAAAACAGGATTTTCATACCATAAATGAACATAAACAGCCAGCTACTCTATACTTCTTCTCTCCCTGTTTATCCTCCCATCCTTCTATCTCCCTGACAGCCATCCACCGAGAGTTAATTTGCCGGAACGTTCCCGCTGCACATTGTGATCACCTCGTGAATATCCCCATAATTCTCTCTGCCTCCGCTTCTCCCTCTCATCCAGCTATATGGAAATGACACAGCGGGCTTGACATTTCAATTTACTAGTAACGGATGGTGGCTATCACTGCAGCAGCCGCGCACAGCCCCTTTTCCTGTTCACTTTCATTTATTTATTTTTTTTGCTGGCTAAGGAAGGGATGATGCTGAAGTGCATGCTGGTGTTCACGCCTCCTCTCCTCCGTATCTCTGCTGGTCCTCTGGAGAGAGATACTGCCATGTGGCCTTGTCAACGCTGGTACGCTGTTACAAAGCAAATCATTGCTTTTTTGACCCCACCCCAACCTTTTCTACTCCATCTGTTTTACTTAAATCCAGCTTTTCATTAGAGCTATCATAAGTTAATATTTATAATGTTTTTCTTTTCTTTACCTTTTCTCTGTATATAAATATATTTACATATATACAGTATTTACTGTATATATATGTATATTTATACATATGTTATATATGTATATATTTGTATGTATATATGTGTATGTATATATACATATATATAATTAATATTCATATATACACATATACAGTGGGGCCAAAAAGTATTTAGTCAGCCACCGATTGTGCAAGTTCTCCCACTTAAAATGAGGACAGAGGTCTGTAATTTTCATCATAGGTACACTTCAACTGTGAGTGACAGAATGTGAAAAAAAAATCCAGGAATTCACATTGTAGGAATTTCAAAGAATTTATTGGTAAATTATGGTGGAAAATACGTATTTAGTCACTTCAAACAAGGAAGATCTCTGGCTCTCACAGACCTGTAACTTCTTCTTTAAGAAGCTCTTCCGTCCTCCACCGGTTTCCTGTATTAATGGAACCTGTCTGAACTCATTATCCATATAAAAGACACCTGTCCACAGCCTCAAACAGTCAGACTCCAAACTACACTATGGCCAAGACCAAAGAGCTGTCGAAGGTTACCAGGAAAATAATTGTAGACCTGCACCAGACTGGGAAGAGTGAATCTACAATAGGAAAACAGCTTCAATCAACCGTGGCAGCAATTATCAGAAAATTTAAGACATACAAGACCACTGATAATCTCCCTCGATCTGGGGCTCCACGCAAGATCTCATCCCGTGGGGTTAAAATGATCATGAGAAAGGTGAGCAAAAATCCCAGAACCACACGGGGGGACCTGGTGAATGACCTGCATAGAGCAGAGGTTACCATCAGTAACACACTACGCTGACAGGGAATCAAATCCTGCAGTGCCTGACGTGTCCCCCTGCTTAAGCCAGTGCATGACCCGGCCCGTCTAAAGTTTGCCAGAGAGCGCATGGATGATACAGCAGAGGATTTTGAGAATGTTATGTGGTAAGATGAAACCAAAATAGAACTTTTTGGTATAAACTCAACTCGTCGTGTTTGGAGGAAGAAGAATACTGAGTTGCATCCCAAGAACACCATACCTACTGTGAAGCATGGAGGTGGAAACATCATGCCTTGGGGCTGTTTTCTGCTAAGGGGACAGGACGACTTATCCGTGGTAAGGAAAGAATGAATGGGGCCATGTATCGTGAGATTTTGAGCCAAAACCTCCTTCTATCAGTGAGCGCTTTGAATATGAAACATGGCTGGGTCTTCCAGCATGACAATGATCCCAAACACACCGCCCAGGCAACGAAGGAGTGGCTTCGTAAGAAGCATTTGAAAGTCCTGGAGTGGCCTAGCCAGTCTCCAGACTTGAACCCCATAGAAAATCTGTGGAGGGAGTTGAAAGTCTGTGTTGCTCGGCGACAGCCCAAAAACATCCACTGCTCTCGAGAAGATCTGCATAGAGGAATGGGCCAAAATACCAGCAAACCTGGTAAAGACCTATAGTTATAGTAATCGTCTGACCTCTGTTATTGCTAACAAAAGTTATATTACAAAGTATTGAGTTGAATTTTTGTTATTGACCAAATACTTATTTTCCACCATAATTTACAAATAAATTCTTTAAAATTCCTACAATGTGAATTCCTGGATTTTTTTTCAAATTCTGTCTCTCACAGTTGAAGTGTACCTATGATGAAAATTACAGACCTCTGTCATCATTTTAAGTGGGAGAACTTGCACAATCGGTGGCTGACTAAACACTTTTTTGCCCCACTGTATATGTATGTATATATGTATATTTATATATACAAACCCCGTTTCCATATGAGCTGGGAAATTGTGTCAGAATTAAATATAAATGGAATACAATGATTTGCAAATCCTTTTCAACCCATATTCAGTTGAATATACTACAAATAAAAACCAAATTTGATGTTCGAACTGATAAACATTTTTTTTGTGTGCAAATAATCATTAACTTTAGAATTTGATGCCAGCAACACGTGACAAAGAAGTTGGGAAATGTGGCAATAAATACTGATAAAGTTGAGGAATGCTCATCAAACACATATTTGGAACAACTCACAGGTGTGCAGGCTAATTGGGAACAGGTGGGTGCCATGATTGGGTATAAAACAGCTTCCCGAAAAATGCTCAGTGTTACACAAGAAAGGATGGGGCGAGGTACACCCCTTTGTCCACAACTGCATGAACAAATAGTTAAACAGTTTAAGAACAACGTTTCTCAAACTGTAATTGCAAGAAATTTAGGAATTTCAACATCCACGGTCCATAATATCATCAAAAGGTTCAGAGAATCTAGAGAACTCAATTAACGTAAGCAGCATGGCCGGAAACCAACATTGAATGACCGTGACCTTCGATCCCTCAGACGGCACTGTATCAATAACCGATATCAATCTTCAAAAGATATCACCACACGGGCCCAGGAACACTTCAGAGAACAACTGTCACTAAATACAGTTCGTCACTACATCTGTAAGTGGAAGTTGAACACTACTATGCAAAGCGAAAGCCATTAATCAACAACATCCAGAAACGCCGCAGACTTCTCTGGGCCGGAGGTCATCTAAGATGGACTGATGCAAAGTGGAAAAGTGTTCTGTGGTCTGACGAGTCCACATTTCAAATTGTTTTTGGAAATATTTGACATTGTGTCATCCGGACCAAATGGGAAGCGAACCATCCTGACTGTTATCGACGCAAAGTTCAAAAGCCAGCATCTGTAATGGTATGGGGGTGCATTAGTGCCCAAGGCATGGGTAACTTACACATCTGTGAAGGCAGTATTAATGCTGAAAGGTACACATCTGTGAAGGCAGTATTAATGCTGAAAGGTACATACAGGTTTTGGAACAACATATGCTGCTATCTAAGCGCCGTCATTTTCATGGACGCCCTTGCTTATTTCAGCAAGACAATGCCAAACCACATTCAGCACGTGTTACAACAGCGTGGCTTCGTAAAAAATGAGTTTTTCTGGCCCGTCTGACGTCCAAACCTGTCTCCCATTAAAAATGTGTGGCACATTATGAAGCGTAAATTACGACTGCGGAGACTCCGGACTGTTAAACGACTGAACCTCTACATGAATCAAGAATGGGACAGACTTCCACTTTCAAAGCTTCAACGATTAGTTTCCTCAGTTCCCAAACGTTTATTGAGTGTTGTTAAAAGAAAAAGTGATGTAACAAAGTGGTGAACATGCCCTTTCCCAACTACTTTGGCACGTGTTGCAGCCATGAAATTCTAAGTTAATTATTATTTGCAAAAAAATAAAAAATAAAGTTTATGAGTTTGAGCATCAAACATATTGTCTTTGAATATGGGTTGAAAATAATTTGCAAATCATTGTATTTCATTTATATTTACATCTAACACAATTTCCCAACTCATATGGAAACGGGGTTTGTATATGTATACATAAATATATATGTATGTATCCAGCGGCCTGTGAAACAGGGGAGTATAGTAGCAGGGGGGCCGTCTACGGAGCAGACGCCAGTGGTGTGATCGGAAACGCGGATGCCGAGCGGGGCTAAAAAAAAAGCAGAAGGCTAATCCCCACAGAACACCACTTCCCTCCATCCTGAAGCCGGATTTAAATGGAAGATGCGAGAGTACTGGTCTGGGTAAGGAGTCAGTTAAATTAGAACAAGTTTTTTCTGCTTTGAGTGTTTCAGAGTTGGACATGTGTTTTACTGAGGTGGCTAACTATGATGCGTGCAGTTTATCAAAGCAACAAACAATCAATCGTAAAATTCCCATTTTATCAATTCCTAGATATGGTCGTAATTATACTAAATGCACTGGGCATAATAAACACAACATTATTAATATTGCTACTACGGATAATTTGATCAAAACTTCCGTAAAACAGCCCACTACCTATAATATAGGTTTTTTAAACATAAGATCATTGTCTACCAAAACGTTGTTAGTTAATGATATCATCAGAGACAACAATCTTAACGTCATCCGTCTCAGCGAAACCTGGCTTAAACCAAACGACTTTTTTGCGCTAAACTTTACACATGCGCATATTGCCCGTCCTCTTAAAAGGGGTGGGGGGGTCGCACTGATATACAACGAAAACTTTAACCTTAGTCCTAACATAAATAATAAATATAAATTGTTTGAGGTGCTTACTATGAGGTCTGTCACACCGCTGCCTCTACACCTTGCTCTTACCTACCGCCCCCCAGGGCCCTATTCGGACTTTATCAATGAATTCTCAGAGTTCGTTGCTGATCTAGTGACACACGCCGATAATATAATCATAATGGGGGACTTTAATATCCATATGAATACCCCATCGGACCCACCGTGTGTAGCGCTCCAGACTATGAGTGATAGCTGTGGTCTCACAATAATAAAGGAACCCACGCATCGCAACGGTAATACGATAGACCTAGTGCTTGTCAGGGGTATCACCGTTTCCAAAGTTACGATACTCCCGTATACTAAAGTATTGTCCGATCATTACCTTATAAAATTCGAGGTTCAGACGCATGTTCGGCAAACTAATAATAATAATAACTGCTATAGCAGCCGCAACATTAATACGGCCACAACGACAACTCTTGCTAACCTACTGCCCTCGGTAATGGCCCCATTCCCAAAGTATGTGGGCTCTATTGATAACCTCACTAACAACTTTAACGACGCCCTGCGCGAAACCATTGATAACATAGCACCGCTAAAGTTAAAAAAGGCTCCAAAAAAGCGTACCCCGTGGTTTACAGAAGAAACTAGAGCTCAGAAATTATTATGTAGAAAGCTGGAACGGATATGGCGCACGACTAAACTTGAGGTGCACCATCAAGCATGGAGTGATGGTTTAATAACTTATAAACGCATGCTTACCTTAGCTAAAGCTAAATATTACTCAAATCTCATCCACCGTAATAAAAACGATCCTAAATTTTTGTTTAGTACGGTAGCATCGCTAACCCAACAAGGGACTCCTTCCAGTAGCTCCACCAGCTCAGCTGATGACTTTATGCAATTCTTTAGTAAGAAAATTGAAGTCATTAGAAAGGAGATTAAAGACAATGCGTCCCAGCTACAACAGGGTTCTATTAACACTGACACGATTGTATATACGGCGGATACTGCCCTCCAAAATTGTTTCTCTTGTTTTGAGGAAATAACATTAGAGGAATTGTCACAACGTGTAAATGGAATAAAACAAACAACATGTTTACTTGACCCACTTCCTGGGAAACTGATCAAGGAGCTCTTTGTATTATTAGGTCCATCAGTGCTAAATATTATAAACTTATCACTTTCCTCGGGCACTATTCCCATAGCATTCAAAAAAGCGGTTATTCATCCGCTTCTTAAAAGACCTAACCTCGATCCTGACCTCATGGTAAACTACCGACCGGTGTCTCACCTTCCGTTTATTTCAAAAATCCTCGAAAAAATTGTTGCGGAGCAGTTAAATGAACACTTAGCGTTTAACAATCTATGTGAAACCTTTCAATCCGGTTTCAGGGCAAATCACTCCACGGAGACAGCCCTCGCAAAAATGACTAATGATCTATTGCTAACGATGGATTCTGATGCGTCATCTATGTTGCTGCTCCTCGATCTTAGCGCTGCTTTCGATACCGTCGATCATAATATTTTATTAGAACATATCAAAACACGAATTGGTATGTCAGACTTAGCCCTGTCTTGGTTTAACTCTTATCTTACTGATAGGATGCAGTGCGTCTCCCATAACAAAGTGACCTCGGACTACATTAAGGTAACGTGTGGAGTTCCCCAGGGTTCGGTCCTTGGCCCTGCACTCTTCAGCATCTACATGCTGCCGCTAGGTGACATCATATGCAAATACGGTATTAGCTTTCACTGTTATGCTGATGACACACAACTCTACATGCCCCTAAAGCTGACCAACACGCCGGATTGTAGTCAGCTGGACGCGTCTCCTAATGAAATTAAACAATGGATGTCCGCTAACTTTTTGCAACTCAACGCCAAAAAAACGGAAATGCTGATTATCGGTCCTGCTAGACACCGACCTCTATTTAATGATACAACTCTAACATTTGACAACCAAACAATTAAACAAGGCGACTCAGTAAAGAATCTGGGTGTTATCTTTGACCCAACTCTCTCCTTTGAGTCACACATTAAAAGCGTCACTAAAACGGCCTTCTTTCATCTCCGTAATATCGCTAAAATTCGCTCCATTCTGTCCACTAAAGACGCTGAGATCATTATCCATGCGTTTGTTACGTCTCGTCTCGATTACTGTAACGTATTATTTTCGGGTCTCCCCATGTCTAGCATTAAAAGATTACAGTTGGTACAAAATGCGGCTGCTAGAATTTTGACAAGAACAAGAAAGTCTGATCACATTACGCCTGTACTGGCTCACCTGCACTGGCTTCCTGTGCACTTAAGATGTGACTTTAAGGTTTTACTACTTACGTATAAAATACTACACGGTCTAGCTCCATCCTATCTTACCGATTGTATTGTATTGTATTCAAAGGACTCCGGCTTATTAGTGATTCCCAAAGCCCAAAAAAAGTCTGTGGGCTATAGAGCGTTTTCATTTCGGTTTACAGTACTCTGGAATGCCCTCCCGGTAAAAGTTTGAGATGCCAACTCAGTAGAAGCCTTAAAACTCATTTGTATACTCTAGCCTTTAAATAGACTCCCTTTTTCGACCAGTTGATCCACCATTTCTTTTCTTTTTCTCCTATGTCCCACTCTCCCTTGTGGAGGGGGTCCGAGCCGATCCGGTGGCCATGTACTGCTCGCCTGTGTATCGGCTGGGGACATCTGTGCGCTGCTGATCCGCCTCCGCTTGAGATGTTTTCCTGCTGGCTCCGCTGTGAACGGGACTCTCGCTGCTGTGTTGGATCCGCTTTGGACTGGACTCTTGCGACTGTGTTGGATCCATTATGGATTGAACTTTCACAGTATCATGTTAGACCCGCTCGACATCCATTGCTTTCCTCCTCTCCAAGGTTCTCATAGTCATCATTGTCACCAACGTCCTACTGGGTGTGAGTTTTCCTTGCCCTTATGTGGGCCTACCGAGGATGTTGTAGTGGTCTGTGCAGCCCTTTGAGACACTAGTGATTTAGGGCTATATAAGTAAACATTGATTGATTGATATATATATATATATATATATATATATATATATATATATATATATATATATATATATATATATATATATATATATATAGCTATATATATACATATATATATACACATATATATATATATATATATATATATATGTCTTGATTGGATTATCCGGAGAATAGTGCTCGATACTGTGGTAGAGCGCAATATGTAGGTGTGGGAAAAAAATCACAAGACTACTTCATCTCTACAGATCTGTTTCATGAGGGGTTCCCTCAATCTCCTGATGATTGAGGGAACCCCTCATGAAACAGATCTGTAGAGATGAAGTAGTCTTGTGATTTTTTTCCCACACCTACATATATATATATATATATATATATATATATATATATATATATATATATAGCTATATATACACATATATATATATACATATATATATATATATATATATATATATATATATATATATATATATACATATATATATATATATATATATATATATATATATATATATATATACATATATATATATATATATATATATGTATGTATGTATGTATGTATGTATGTTTATATATATATATATATATGTATGTATATATATTTGTATGTATATATATGTATATATACTGTATTTATAAATATATATATAGAAAAAATGTATATATATGTCGATATATATATAAATATATATATATATTAGGGGTGTTGGAAAAAATCAATTCGAATACGAATGGAATCGAATGCGTTGTGCGATTCAGAATCGATTCTCATTTAAAAAAAATCGATTTAAAAAAAAAAGTATATGTATATATTTGTTTTATCAATCCAACAAACGACTACAGAGCAAAACCATAACGATGCAATCCAATTCCAAAACCAAACCTGACCCAGGAACACTCAGAACTGCAATAAACAGAACAATTGAGAGAAGACACAAAACAAACCAAATGTAGTCAAACAAAAATGAATATTATCAACAACAGTATCAATATTAGTTATAATTTCAGCATAGCAATGATTAAAAATCCCTCATTGACATTATCATTAGACATTTATAAAAAAAAAGAAAAAAATAACAATAGTGTCACAGTGGCTTACACTTGCATCGCATCTCATAAGCTTGACAACACACTGTGTCCAATGTTTTCAGAAAGATAAAATAAGTCATATTTTGGTTTTGTTTAATAGTTTTAAAAAAAAGTACATTATTGCAATCATTTAATAAAACTTTGTCCTTTTGCAATTATAAAAGCTTTTTTTAAAAAAAAAACAACTACTCTGCTAGCATGTCAGCAGACTGGGGTAGATCCTGCTGAAATCCTATGTATTAAATGAATAAATAATCGTTTTTAGTCGGAAAAATGTCGTTTTTGAATAGAGAATCGAATCGAATCAAAAAAATTTATATATTATTGAATTGTGACCCCAAGAATCGATATTGAATCGAATCGTGGGACACCCAAAGATTCACAGGCCTAATATATATATATATATATATATATATATATATATATATATATATATATACATATATATATATATATATATATATATATATATATATATACATATATATATATATACACACACCTGAACGTACATTGTTAGTACACGCAACCATAACTCAAGCATGTTAGCAAAAGAGGACATGTCTGGTGCTAGCAGCAAACGGGCTAGGATAGACTGACCTCACGTCCTCTTTTCACCAGACATGTCCTCTTTTGCGGGTCTGTTAGGGCAGAGTTTATTAAATGCCTCAAATGTCCAGCATTTTGAGTATTGTTTACGCTACTGAATATGTCTGTCTGGAAACTTGTTCGGTTCACCTCCGCACCTAACCGAAACCCCTGTACCGAAACGGTTCAATACGAATACACGTACCGTTACATCTGTAATATGCTGTTTTTATTTACGAGTTACAGAACGTGCCAACTTCACTGGTTTTGGGTTTTGGACATGTATACTGCTTTACAATATATTATTTAGCATTTACTTTTTACAGCCATTTGTAAACCGGTTACAAAGGCTACTAATTCTACAAATCTTAATACATTCTGAAAAAAACAAAACATTTTCCCTCACGTCACAAAGCAAAATCAGCGGCCGCAATCTGACAAGGTGCAATTAGATCGAGAGCCTCTAATGTCGACCATAGTTGTAATCTCCTTTGCAGTTCTCTGCTTGCCGCTGGGATGTGGAATTGAAGCCAGCATGAACCTCCCATCCACAGTATGAGCTCCGATGTTCCTGACAAGCAGGTTCGAACCCTCTTATATCTCAGTATCAGGTAGATGACAATGAATAATCAAAGAGTCAGCTTCCCCAGGTCCAAAGGTCTAACTGGAGTCGAGGCACTGGAGCGATGCGGAAATGGGCACGCAGGGGCACACACAGGCGTCTTTCTGCAATTTGATGTAATCAGCATCTGATTCGGATGTGAGAAAGGCATGTAGCTATTTGACAATCAGAATATCAGCGTGAGAAGACATCCGGGGCTCATAGAGAAGACCCATGACTTCACTGAAGTTTCGAATAGGAACGTTTTTTTTTTTTTAAGAATGAGACCCAATTACTGTACTGTTGAAAGAAAGTAACTTTATTTTCCACTGAATGAGTCTGATGCGTTCATACTGTATGTCTAGAGACTTCTTATACTCACTGGTTGAAGCAGTATAAAAGAGACCATTTTTAGTATTATTGTAGTGTCAAGATTTTCTTCTGAAACTGGAACTGCACTTTTTTTTTCCTTAATTTTACCCATCATTTACAATCATTTACAAGACAAACACACACCCTTTTTTATGCATTTTTACTAGTAAATCAATTTTAACAAAAGTCGGCTTAGAATCGAGCCTATGAAAGTCTGCCTTTAAAGGGGAACTGCACTTTTTGGGGAATTTTTCATTTACAATACTTATGAGAGACAAGAAGACAAAATTATTTTTTAAAATTTTTTATTTGTTTTAAGAGATGTCCGATAATGGCTTTTTTGCCGATATCTGATATTCTGATATTGTCCAACTCTTAATTACCGATTCCGTTATCAACTGATACCGATATATACAGTTGTGGATTCAACATATTATTATGCCTACTTTTGTTGTGATGTCCCGCTGGATGCATTAAACAATGTAACAAGGTTTGTTCAAAATAAATCAACTAAGGTTATTGAAAAAATGCCAACATGGCACTGCCATATTTATTATTGAAGTCACAAAGTGCATTATTTTTTTTTAACATGCCCCAAAACAGCAGCTTGGAATTTGGGACATAGTCTCCCTGAGAGAGCATGTGGAGGTTGAGGTGGGCGGGGTTAAGGTAGTGGGGGGTGTATAGTGTAGCGTCGCGGAAAAAGTTAGTGCTGCAAGGGGTTTTGTTGTGTTATGGTGCGGATTGTTTGTCATTCTTGTTTGGTGTGGGTTCACAGTGTGGCGCATATTTGTAACTGTCACAATTTAACTAACAGTGGAACAGAGGAACCCAAGGATGCAGATGGATTTGAGAGTAAATAGTTCTTTACTTCACCAAAATAAGTAAATCAAAACAATGATCCAGAACTAGAATGTAACAAAAAGCGACGGTGTGAAAAAGGAGAACACAAAAAAGCACCGTGACAAAAAGAACTAAAGACAAACTACAAACTAACTAAAACTAGGGTTGAAGTTGCAAGACGTACAACCTACAAAGTACATACCACGCTGGATGGCACAGGAAGTAGTCAAGATGGTAAGTCGCAAAAATACAAGGAGTCTAGGAGTCTTCATCCGAACAAGGTCAAGGAGTGGGATGGCTGAGTGCCATCCAGCTGGCCAGGTGCTGCTAAAATAGTGCTGGTGAAATTAGATACAGCTGTGCACGTCTTGCAGCTCCGCCCACAGGAAACACAGGAACTCTGAGGAAGACCAAACGTAAGAAACAGGTCTGCTGCCCAATCAACGGACGCCACCTGGCAGATCTCCTGGTTTACCGGGAAATCTATGATAGAAATCAGAAATTAGGGATTTGTTAATAATAAGGGAACGCGAAATCCAAGAGCGTTCCTCTAAGGGGTTACCCTCCCAGTCGATCAGAAACTGCACCCCTCTGCCTCGCCTCCTAGCATCCAGAATGGTGTTGACCGTGAAGG
Source organism: Nerophis ophidion (assembly GCF_033978795.1). Lineage (NCBI taxonomy): Eukaryota > Metazoa > Chordata > Actinopteri > Syngnathiformes > Syngnathidae > Nerophis > Nerophis ophidion. Next base: position 41,335,181 of record NC_084616.1, on the reverse strand, counting down.
CTGGATGACCCTCAATCTGCTGCAGAGGAGGGGGAGACACAGGTGGAGGACTAAGGTTGCTCAACTCAACGGGCTTTAGGCGGGAAACATGGTAGACAGGATATGACTTGAAGGACTTGGGTACCTTGAGTCGAGCTGTGACGGGAGTTATCATCTGCTCCACCTCGTATAGACCGATGAATTTAGGTGCCAGTTTTTTCGACTCTCCTGGTAGTGTGATGTCTTTAAACGATAACCAAACCCTCTGGCCGGGTTTGTAGTCGGGAGATGGTCTGCGATGGCGGTTAGCCATGGTCTGGTTCCATTTGGCTGTCCGCGACAAGGCAGCACGGGTATCACGCCACACACGGTGCACATGGCGCAGGAAGGCAGTCAAGGAGGGAACAGTGGACTCGATCTCTTGAGAGGAGAAGATGGGAGGTTGGAAACCGTGCACCACATGAAAAGGAGATAAGCCGGTAAATGAACAGATTACGGTGTCACGGGCATACTCCACCCATGGGAGATAGGAAGACCATAATGATGGATGCTGGTGACACACACATCTCAGGGCCGCCCTTAGGTCCTGGTTGGCTCTTTCCGATTGTCCAATCGATTGTGGGTGGTAGCCTGATGACAAACTGACAGTGGCTCTTAACAAGTTGCAGAAAGCTCTCCAAGTAGCGGATGAAAATTGAGGACCTCTGTGTGACACCACATCCATGGGGATCCCATGAAGTTGAACCACATGGTTGACCAGAAGCTTGGCGGTTTCCAGGGAGGAGGGAAGTCTACGGAGGGGGACACAATGTATGAACTTAGAAAATCTGTTGACTATGGTGAGGATGACAAAAAACACCCTAGAGATAGGTAGACCTGTGACAAAGTCCAAAGTAATGTGCGACCATGGACGAGAGGGGATGGGAAGGGGCTGCAGCAACCCCGCAGGAATTTGATGGGAAGCCTTGCTTCTGGCGCAGACGAGGCATGCCGCCACAAACTCCTTAGTGTCAGTGTGAACGGTAGGCCACCAAAACCGCTGAGTGAGCAGGAACTCAGTGCATCTGGCACCTGGGTGGCAAGCAATCTTGGAGGTGTGAGCCATTGACAAGACTTCTGGACGGAGGGTTCTCGGTACGAAAAGGCAAACAGAAGGACATCCAGCAGGGGATGGGGAGTCCCTGATAGCCTTCGACACCCATCTCTCCACCTCCCACTATACTACGCCCAGAATCCAGGACTGAGGAAGGATAGTCTCTGGGGGAGTGTCTTCTGTAGGAGGAGAGAACATCCTCGACAAAGCGTCAGGTTTACCATTGAGTGAGCCCGGGCGAAAGGTGATACAAAAGTCAAACCTTGTAAGGAACAGGGACCACTGAGCCTGACGGGGATTGAGACGTTGGGCAGAGCTAGGTTAGGAGTAGAGTAGGCTAGGTTTCGATGATCAGTATAAATGGAAAAGGGGTGTTTGGTACCCTCAAGCCAGTGCCTCAATTCTTGAAGGTCGAGGACCACTGCAAGAAGCTCTCGGTTCCCGATGTCATAGTTATTTTCTGCAGGCGAAAGGCGTTTGGAGAAGAAGGCGCAGGGGTACAATTTCTGATCAGAGCTGGAGTGCTGGGACAAAACAGCCCCTACCCCGGTGTCGGATGCGTCCACCTCAACAAAAAATTGGAGATCAGGATTAGCGTGAACTAACACAGGAGCTGAGGTAAAGAGGCATTTAAGGCGTCGAAAAGCCTGGTCAGCCTCCGAAGACCACACAAAAAGAACCTATGAGGATATTAATCCATTTAAAGGTTGGGCTACTTTGCTGAAGTTTCTAATAAAACGTCGGCAAAAATTAGCAAACCCCAGAAACCTTTGCAGCAGCTTCCTGGAAGACAGCGTCGGCCAGTCTACAACCGCTTGGATCTTATCTGGGTCTGGCTTAACCTGCCCCTTCTACACAGTCAACCCCAAAAACTGTGGCAGAATGAAAGGTGCACTTTTGGGGTTTGACAAATAATCGGTTCTCTAAAACGGACATGCTAATGATGTAATTCGATGGAGCGTGAAAAAATAAGTATATCATCCAAGTAGAGTACCACGAAACGGCCTATCATGTCACAGAGGACATCATTAATTAAACACTGGAAAACCCCAGGAGCATTAGTGAGGCCGAACAGCATGACAATAAAGTATCAAAGACACAATACTCAAAGTGGCAAGAGGGGTGTTAAAGGGCAGTCTTCCATTCATCACCTTCACAAATACCCACGAGGTGATATGCATTGCGCAGATCCAATTTAGTAAGTACTACCGCCCCATGCAAAGGAGCAAACGAAGACTCGAGCAGTGGAAGAGAGTATTTATTCTTAATTGTGATTTGTTCAGAGCTCGGTAGTCTATACAGGGTCGTAACCCACCATCTTTCTTTTTAACAAAGAAAAACCCCGCCGCTACAGGAGCGGAAGAGGGACAAATGTGTCCAGCGGTGAGAGAAGAGGATAGGTATTCCTCCATAGCATGCTGTTCGGGACGCGAAATATTATACAGCCACGCAGAAGGTAGTGACGAACCTGGAAGAAGGTCAATGGCACAGTCATACGGGTGGTGGGGGCGTAGCGACGTAGCCCGGTCTTTACAAAAACCCTCACTAAGGGAATGATATTCCTCAGGAATCAACGCGAGATCAGGGGGCTGAAGAGTAGGAAGAGTGACAAGGTTGGCAGGAGACGAAGCGGAGCCCAAACAGTGACTATGACAAAAAATACCCCAATTGGTAATTTTATAAGTGGTCCAATCTCTGCTTGGACTGTGGTGTTGCAACCATGGAAGTGGAAGAACTAAGCGCGCCGAACGAGAAGGCATAATAATCACTTTAACCTCCTCACGGTGATTACCAGAAATAAGGAGGGATGTAGCATGTGTCTGATGAGTAATATTAGCCAGGTGACGCCCGCCAAGTGAGCTAACATTCTTAATACGATCAATACCCATAGTAGGAATCTTTAGAGCAATGGTTCCCAAACTTTTGCAGGCTGGCGCCCCCTTGGCTCCCCAGTGAATTCCTAGTGCCCCCCCCCCCCTCCCCCCACAGACACATATGGAAACAAACACCTCTTTCTTGATATTTGGTATGCTGCAATTTGAAAAGAGAAAGGTTAAACACAAATGTGTATTTCACAAATAAAACCCAATTTAGTAAACCAATTTATTTTTTAGCAGTTTTAACTGTTTCAGCGACATAGAATGGTAAATAAACATTCCACCAGTAACCTTCATTGTCTCACACTTAATATTAATGGGATGGATGTGCTTGGTGCAGGGACATAAGCTTCTCAACATCAGGCTGGAACTCACTAAGAAGAAGTCGTAGATCCCCGCGGTCAGTAATTTTCAGTCGGTTTCTTTGCTTGGAAAGAAGCAAGGCGACTGCACTGAAGCCCCGTTCTACTAAATATGATGTTGGCGTGTGGTAACCGGACCCTGATGCGTCGTCCACTGACTCGTCCTGCTGCACGCGTTGTGTACAAATCGTCAAACAAACGTTCGAACTTCTGACTTCGACTTCGGACTGCCGCCCCCCTACCGCCCCCTTCTTCCTCACCGCCCCCCCAGATCTTTCCACCGCCCCCAGGGGGGGGGTACCGCCCACTTTGGGAACCACTGCTTTAGAGATTCAACAAAACCACTGTCAATAATGTTTTCATCAGCCCTTGAGTCAATAAGGGCCTTAATAAGACAAGAACCCCTCACCCATGACAGAGTACCTTCGACTTGAAGTCTTCCCACCAGTGAGGATGCAGACGTCACCACAAGAGCAGGTGGTGAAGTGAGGAATCTTCCCTGCGGAAGGTCTCGGGTGGACGTGAAACGGCCCCCAGTAGGCCGCACAGGATATCGAACAACGACGTGGTCCGCAGCTCCGCAGTACAGGCACAGCCGCAACCTCAGCCGACGGCTCCTCTCTGTAGACGACAGGCGAGTGAGAAGGCAGAAACGACGAAACTTGAGACTTGGGTGTTGATCGTGTGGACCAGGTAGATGACTGCCCTCTGGCTGACGGAGGATCTACCCTCATTTGGGCATGTCGGTTGTCCAATCGGATGGCGAGCAAGATAAGCTCCTCAAGGGTCTGGGTCTCGTCGCTGGCGGCCAGCTCGTCTTGGATCTCGGAGCTAAGGCTTGCCAGGAATATTACTCGTAAAGCTCTCTCCCCCCAGCCACTCTCCGCCGTCAGGATTCGGAAGTATATTGAGTGGTCCGCTACAGAGGACGACCCCTGGCGTGTAGCGAGGAGGCGGCTGCCTGCCTCTCGTTCCCTCACGGGGTGATCAAAGACGCTGCGCAACTCAGCGGAAAATAGGGGTAAGCTGTAACAAAATCCAGGTTTACTCTCACACACCTCCATAGACCAGCTTGCTGCTCTTCCAGCCAGTAAGCTTAGTACATATGTCAAACGGGCGGAGTCTGTTGTGTATGTGTGAGGTTTCTGAGCAAAAACTAAAGAGAATTGATATAAAAAAAGTCTCCATCGTCCAAAGTCCCCCTCATACCTGGGCGGATGTGGTATGCCGGGCTCCCGGGTAAGAAAACCCGAATTCGAGGGCATGGGGTAAGTAGGAGCTGCCGGTTGAGCGGCTTCAGAGTCTGGGAGCGGGCGAGGGACGAACATGCGTGTATGCATCTCTTGCACAAGTGTGGTCAGGTTTAACAAAGCTTGTTCGTGATCACTTATGCGCTAGCCATGAGCCCTGAGGGCCAGCTGAATATAATTTTCATCTGAGGGTTCCATAATGACTCGGCTATTCTGTCACAATTTAACTAACAGTGGAACAGAGGATGCGGATGGATTTGAGAGTAAATTGTTCTTTACTTCACAAAAATAAGTAAATCACAACAATGATCCAAAACTAGAATGTAACAAAAAGCGACGGTGCGAAAAAGAAGAACACAGAAGAGCACCGTGACAAAAAGAACTAAAGCTAAACTACAAACTAACTAAAACTAGGGTCGAAGTTGCAAGACATGCAACCTACTATTGATGGGTACGGCAACACCGATGCATCGGCACATGCGTCGAGCTCGTAGAGCAAAACCCTGTCGGTGCGTTTACCGCTTTTCAAAAGTCACGTGACCGATCATGAGCTGTTTTGGTCACGTGACCGATACGCGAACTGTGTCGCACTGACGTCTACGAGCCAAACTGTGTTTATAGGGAAGTGCATCTGTCAACGAGATGCTGCTGCCAACAAAATTGCCGCACTTCTGTCGTTGGTCATTTGTAATTTATCGTCGTCGGAGATTCCCGTGTGGGAATATTTTGATCATATATCGCAAAAAAAGGTATTTGTGTTTATTTCCTTGTCGTTTCATCCTGTTCTCTCAACAACACAACCATTCGAATGGTTACATTAAAAAGCAGTGAAAACAAATCTTTTCGATAGCTCAGTTGGTAGAGTGGAGGACTGTAGTTTTTCATGCTGAGTTCCTTAAGGCACTTGTTCAAATCCAGCTTGATCCCATTACCTTTTTACCATGAATTGATTAACGTGGAGCCCGATTTAAACACGTTGAAAACTTATTCGGGTGTTACCATTTAGTCGTCAATTGTACGGAATATGTACTGTACTGTGCAATCTACTAATAAAAATTTCAATCAATCAATCAATCAATCAACTGTGCGTACTCAGAGCGCATGTAAAAAAAAATAAAACATTTCCAGTCTACAAGTATCCTCATTCACAACACATTCTCTTAGATTTCCATGTTATGATACATGTGCATACCGTTTAGTGGTCAATTGTATGGAATATGTACTGAACTGTGCAATCTACTAATAAACGTTTCAATCAATCAATCATGTTCACATTATTTATTGACTGTATCTAAAAATATTGAAATAGATTTCTATTTAAATGAAGATATGAAATAATCCTAAATGAAATACATTGACTTGGTTCATATACTTGTATATACTAGGTCATAAACTCAGTGTCATTTGAGTCGGTCCATAGGTTGCCTGTAAGGATTTTTAATGTCCAGGTGGTGTTAAAGTTGTTGATACGGCCACTCTCAGTGTGACCTGTATGGCTCTTGACCAAGTATACTGGCATTCACTTGTGTGTGAAAAGCCATAGATATTATGTGATTGGGCCGGCACGCAAAGTCAGTGCCTTTAAGGTTTATTGGCGCTCTGTACTTCTCCCTACATCTGTATTTGTGGTGTTTTAAAAAAGTCATACGTTTTACTTTTTGATACCGATAACTTTGAAACCGAAACCAATAATTTCCAATATTACATTTTAAAGCATTTATCGGCCGATATCGGCAGTCCAAAATTATCGGACATCCCAAGTTTTTTTGCTATTTAACATGTAAAAAAAATGTCTCCTTCTAGGTGGCAATCATTTCTAACTCTCAGTGGTCGAGTGGTTAAAGTGTCCACCCTGAGATCGGTCGGTCGTGAGTTCAAAGCCCAGCCAAATCATACCAAAATACTATAAAAAAGGGACCCATTAATCAGCATCAAGGGTTGGAATTAGGGATTAAATCACCAACAATGATTCCCGGGCGTGGCCACCGCTGTTGCTCACTGCTCCCCTCACCTCCCAAGGGGTGAGGGTGATGGGTCAAATGCAGAGGATAATCTCACCACACCTAGTGTGTGTGTGTGACAATCTTTGCTACTTTATCTTAAATCACTTTAAAAATGCATTTAAGAAACGGCAGAAAAAATGTATTTATGTTCCTCAACCTGTATAACCAAGCTGTTATTGTAAGAGCGAACATAAACTAACTAGCGTAGTAACACATTGATGTGCTACGGCATTAGCCGTAAAAGCTAACTATGGCTAAAGATACACTAGCTTCTATGTCAGCACAAAACACGTTTGATTTTGTAGTGCACAACATTAATCAATCAATCATCCATTTTCCATCTTCTTCTGCTTTTCCGAGGTCGGGTGGCGGGGAAAGCAGCCTAAGCAGGGAAGCCCAGACTTCCCTCTCCCCAGTCACTTCGTCCAGCTCTTCCCGGGGGATCCCGAGGCGTTCCCAGACCAGCCGGGAGACATAGTCTTCCCAACGTGCCCTGGGTCTTCCCCGTGGCCTCCTACCGTTTTGACGTTCCCTAAACACCTCCCTAGGGAGGCGTTCGGGTGGCATCCTGACCAGATGCCCGAACAACCTCATCTGGCTCCTCTCGATGTGGAGGAGCAGCGGCTCTACTTTGAGCTCCTCTCGAATGGCAGAGCTTCTCACCCTATCTCTAAGGGAGAGCCCCGCCACCCGGCGGAGGAAACTAATTTTGGCCGCTTGTACCCGTGATCTTGTCCTTTTGGTCATGACCCAAAGCTCATGACCATAGGTGAGTATGGGAACGTAGATCAACCGGTAAATGGAGAGCTTTGCCTTCCAGCTCAGCTCCTTTTTCAACAAAACAGATTGATACAACGTCCGCATTACTGAAGACGCCGCACGGATCCGCCTGTCGATCTCACGATCCACTCTTTCCTCACTCTTGAACAAGACTCCTAGGTACTTGAACTCCTCCACTTGGGGAAGGGTCTCCTCCCCAACCCGGAGATGGCACTCCACCGTTTTCCGGGCGAGGTGCTGATTCTCATTCCGCTCGCTTCACACTCGGCTACGATCAATCAATCAACTAAAGTTTACTAGACCCACTTCCTGGGAAACTTATCAAGGAGCGTTTTGTATTATTAGGTCCATCAGTGCTAAATATTATAAACTTATCACTTTCCTCCGGCATTGTTCCCCTAGCATTCAAAAAAGCGGTTATTCATCCTCTCCTTAAAGGACCTAACCTCGATCCTGACCTCATGGTAAACTACCGCCCGGTGTCTCACCTTCCGTTTATTTAAAAAATTCTAGAAAAAATTGTTGCAGAGCAGCTAAATGAACACTTAGCGTCTAACAATCTATGTGAAACCTTTCAATCTGGTTTCAGGGCAAATCCCTCTACGGAGACAGCCCTCGCAAAAATGACTAATGATCTATTGCTAACGATGGATTCTGATGCGTCATCTATGTTGCTGCTCCTCGATCTTAGCGCTGCTTTCGATACCGTCAATCATAATTTTTTATTAGAGCATATCAAAACACAAATTGGTATGTCAGACTTAGCCCTGTCTTGATTTAACTCTTAACATACTGATAGGATGCAGTGCGTCTCCCATAACTATGTGACCTCGGACTGTGTTAAGGTAACGTGTGGAGTTCCCCAGGGTTCGGTCCTTGGCCCTGCACTCTTCAGCATCTACATGCTGCAGCTGGGTGACATCATACACAAATACGGTGTTATCTTTCACTGTTATGCTGATGACACCCAACTCTACATGAACCTAACGCTGACCAACACGCCGGATTGTAGTCAGCTGGAGGCGTGTCTTAATGATGTTAAACAATGGATTTCTGCTAACTTTTTGCAACTCAACGCCAAAAAAACGGAAATGCTGATTATCGGTCCTGCTAGACACCGACCTCTATTTAATGATACAACTCTAACATTTGACAACCAAACAATTAAGCAGGGCGACTTGGTAAAGAATCTGGGCATTATCTTCGACCCAACTCTCTCCGTTGAGTCACACATTAAAAACGTTACTAAAACAGCCTTCTTTCATCTCCGTAATATCGCTAAAATTCGCTCCATTTTGTCCACTAACGACGCTGAGATCATTAACCATGCGTTTGTTACATCTCACCTCGATTACTGTAACGTATTATTTTCGGGTCTCCCCATGTTTAGCATTAAACGATTACAGTTGGTACAAAATGCGGCTGCTAGACTTTCGACAAGAACAAGAAAGTTTATTTTTGGGTCTTTTTTTGCCATTGATCAAAGATGACAACTTCACGGTTTACAGCCACATCATTTTACGATCCAGGTAAGAGACGTGATTTATAATTTCGTATAAGCTTTCAAGAGCTCAGAGGTGAGAGAGCAGCTCACCAGCCCATGATGTCAAAGCAGTATGAGATAGTTAATGTTCCGCTAAATGTAGGTCCACAACGTTAGCGTTTATAATAACAATTTTTGCTAAAACCGTGTTTTCCGGACAAGTCTTTTTTTTTCTCAGAACTCGACAGTGTGCCTTATAACCCGGTCCGCCTAATGTACGGAATAATTCTGTTTTTGCTTACTGACGACCTCGAAGCAATTTTATTTGGTACTTGGTGTAATGAAAAGTGTGAGCAGTAGATGGCAGTCAAACATAATAGATAAGTGTAGGCTGCACGGTGATGGCAATATGACTCAAATTAACAACACCAACATTTTATATGTTCCATTGAAAATATAGAACATTACATACGGCGCTCAAAAATCGATCAAAATATTTTAGTACAACTTTGGTAAGCTATTAAACCGCACCACTTGATGGATTGTACTATGCTTTAACATTACAAGTAGTATTATTGTGTGTATAAGGTAAGACATATTATCTGGTGTTCTGTTTCACAAAATTATGGAAAGCAACTTTTCTTACCTTCTGGTACCTGCTGATCTGTATTTGGGATCTGCATAAATCCTGAAAAATTGCGCTTCTCTGCCTGTGTAGTCTGTGATAACACCGGAGTCGATAAGCTTCTTCTTTTTCTTTATCTTCTTGTTATGTGACATTCATCTTCCACTGTTGCCATTTCTAATATAAAGTAGTGTAAAGTTCTTACTTATATCTGCCAGTAAACTCGCCATGAAAGCGCTAAAACATACCGGTCTAGAGAGGGACACATTTTCGGTGTTGAGGAGATGCTGCTCCGTTTTTCTTTGAAGTAAAGTTTGAATGTCATTAAAAGAGTTATCTCCATCTTTTGACACTTCTTCCACTCCCGTCCTTGCACGCTACACTGCTACAACAAAGATGACGGGGAGAAGACGTTAATAAGACCGCCCACAAAACAGCGCAACCGGTAGCGACTATCTATCCATGCAACATTTTGACCAAAGAACCACCATTACACGTTATGTAGACCACAAGGAAGTGTTCTCAATTTAGAAAAAAAAACAAAAAAACTATGACTCCTAGAATAGACCTTTTGTCGGCAGTGCGCCCTATGGTCCGTTAGATAAGGGTACTATTAATCATGGCACACTTAATGAGAGACAACAATCATAATAAAATATTACTTACTGTACAATCTACTCTCACTGGGAAGCCGACTGTTAGGATGTCAAATATATTTCTGTTTAGATGAAGAATGACTAATAACCAAGTGTCTTTGCGGGTCTTTTTCGCCATTTCCGGGTCTAAGTTAGCTGTCAAAGATGACAACTTCATGATTTAAAGGCACATTATTTTATTATCCAGGGGAGAGACATGATTTATAATCTAGTATAAGCTAGGGCTGGGCGATATATCGAGTATACTCGATATATCGCGGGTTTGTCTCTGTGCGATATAGAAAAATTACTATATCGTGATATTCGAGTATACTTTCTTAGGCAGTTGCTTTTAGCTGCGGGCTTTAGACTGCTTTTCTCACTCTTTCTTGTCCCTCCTCACAGAGACATAAAACAAGCACACCTTCTTACATACAGTGGGGCAAAAAAGTATTTTGTCAGCCACCGATTGTGCAAGTTCTGCCACTTAAAATGATGACACAAGTCTGTAATTTTCATCATAGGTCCATTCCAACTGTGAGGGACAGAATGTGAAAAAAAAAATCCAGGAATTCACATTATAAGAATTTTAAAGAATGTATTTGTAAATTATTGTGGAAAATAAGTATTTGGTCACTTCAAACAAGGAAGATCTCTGGCTCTCACAGACCTGTAACTTCTTCTTTAAGAAACTCTTCTGTCCTCCACTCGTTACCTGTATTAATGGCACTTGTTTGAACTTGTTATCCGTATAAAAGACACCTGTCCACAGCCTTAAACAGTCAGACTCCAAACTCCACTATGGCCAAGGCCAAAGAGCTGTCGAAGGACAACAGGAAAACAATTGTAGACCTGCACCAGACTGGAAAGAGTTAATCTACAATGGGCAAGCATCTTGGTGTGGAAAAAATCAACTGTGGGAGCAATTATCAGAAAAAGGAAGACATACAAGACCACTGATAACCTCCCTCGATCTGGGGCTCCACGCAAGATCTCATCCCGTGTGGTCAAAATGATCATAAGAACGGTGAGCAAAAATCCCAGAACCACACGGGGGGACCTGGTGAATGACCTGCAGAGAGCTGGGACCAAAGTAACAAAGGTTACCATCAGTAACACACCACACCGACAGAGAATCAAATCCTGCAGTACCAGACGTGTCCCCCTTGCTTAAGCCAGTGCATGTCCAGGCCCGTCTGAAGTTTACTAGAGAGCACATGGATGATACAGCAGAGGATTGGGTGAATGTCATGTGGTCAGATGAAACCAAAATAGAACTTTTTGGTCTAAACTCAACTCGTGTTTGGAGGAAGAAGAATACTGACTTGCATCCCAAGAACACCAGAGCTACTGTGAAGCATGGGGGTGGAAACATCATGCTTGGGGCTGTTTTTCTGCTAAGGGGACAGGACGATTGATCCGTGTTAAGGAAAGAATGAATGGGGCCATGTATCGTGAGATTTTGAGCCAATACCTCCTTCCATCAGTGAGAGCGTTGAATGGTTGACCAAATACTTATTTTCCACCATAATGTACAAATAAATTCTTTAAAATTCCTTCAAAGTGAATTCTTGGATTTTTTTTTCACATTCTGTCTCTCACAGTTAAAGTGTACCTATGATGAAAATTACAGGCTTCAGTCATCATTTTAAGTGGGAGAACTTGCACAATCGGTGGCTGACTAAATGCTTTTTTGCCGCACTGTAGGTCACATACTGTCGTGCGTGCAACGTCATACACTCTCACGGAGCAGAGAGGCAGAGATTTGTTTAACGTTAGCAGTTGTACTAGCGGTGCAGTGCAAGTGGTAATACGAGAGAGAGAAGGTGCAAATCTGGCAACAAATGAAGGAATAATTAATTCCCAAGAAAAATAGCACAGGGTCCATCGTCTGGCCGTGGTTTGGCTTCAAGCGGGAAGGTGTTAAACAGACAACCGTAATATGTCAACATGTCAACAGACTTAGCCCTGTCTTGGTTTAACTCTTATCTTACTGATAGGATGCAGTGTGTCTCCCATAACAATGTGACCTCGGACTACGTTAAGGTAACGTGTGGAGTTCCCCAGGGTTCGGTCCTTGGCCCTGCACTCTTCAGCATCTACATGCTGCCGCTAGGTGACATCATACGCAAATACTGTGTTAGCTTTCACTGTTATTCTGATGACACCCAACTCTACATGCCCCTAAAGCTTACCAACACGCCGGATTGTAGTCAGCTGGAGGCGTGTCTTAATGAAATTAAACAATGGATGTCCGCTAACTTTTTGCAACTCAACGCCAAAAAAACGGAAATGCTGATTATCGGTCCTGCTAGACACCGACCTCTATTTAATGATACAACTCTAACATTTGACAACCAAACAATTAAACAAGGTGACAGGGTAAAGAAACAGGGTATTATCTTCGACCCAACTCTCTCCTTTGAGGCACACATTAAAAGCGTTACCAAAACGGCCTTCTTTCATCTCCGTAACATCGCTAAAATTCGCTCCATTCTGTCCACTAAAGACGCTGAGATCATTATCCATGCGTTTGTTACGTCTCGCCTCGACTACTGTAACGTATTATTTTCGGGTCTCCCCATGTCTAGCATTAAAAGATTACAGTTGGTACAAAATGCGGCTGCTAGACTTTTGACAAGAACAAGAAAGTTTGATCACATTACGCCTGTACTGGCTCACCTGCACTGGCTTCCTGTGCACTTAAGATGTGACTTTAAGGTTTTACTACTTACGTATAAAATACTACACGGTCTAGCTCCATCTTATCTTGCCGATTGTATTGTACCATATGTCCCGGCAAGAAATCTGCGTTCAAAGGATTCCGGCTTATTAGTGATTCCCAAAGCCCAAAAAAAGTCTGCGGGCTATAGAGCATTTTCCGTTCGGGCTCCAGTACTCTGGAATACCCTCCCGGTAACAGTTCGCGATGCCCCCTCAGTAGAAGCATTTAAGTCTCACCTTAAAACTCATTTGTATACTCTAGCCTTTAAATAGACTCCCTTTTTAGACCAGTTGATCTGCCGTTTCTTTTCTTTTTCTTCTATGTCCCACTCTCCCGTGTGGAGGGGGTCCGGTCCGATCCGGTGGCCATGTACTGCTTGCCTGTGTATCGGCTGGGGACATCTCTGCGCTGCTGGTCCGCCTACGCTTGGGATGGTTTCCTGCTGGCTCCGCTGTGAACGGGACTCTCGCTGCTGTGTCTTGGATCCTCTTTGGATTGGACTCTCGCGACTGTGTTGTATCCATTGTGGATTGAACTTTCACAGTATCATGTTAGATCCGCTCGACATCCATTGCTTTCCTCCTCTCTAAGGTTTTCATAGTCATTATTGTCACCGACGTCCCACTGGGTCATTATTGTCACCGATGTCCCACTGGGTGTGAGTTTTCCTTGCCCTTATGTGGGCCTACCGAGGATGTCGTGGTGGTTTGTGCAGCCCTTTGAGACACTAGTGATTTAGGGCTATATAAGTAAACATTGATTGATTGATTGATTGATGTCAAGTATTCGGCAAAAGTGTTGCTATAAAAAGTAGCAGCACTGCTAATTCGTAGCATCATTTGAAAAGTCTCCCGCGAGAGAACGAAAAATGCTTGAAACTCCACATGTCAGCATCTCAGTTCGGTGCCACACCAACAAAATGCTGAAGCAACCATTTCCAGATCAACACCGTATGAAAAAAACAGTCAACAACAGAAGGAGATAACGTCCGCAGGAACCTACCACATAGTGAAGGACATACCATATATCCATCCATCCATTTTCTACCGCTTATTCCCTTTCGGGGTCGCGGGGGGTGCTGGCGGCTATCTCAGCTACAATCGGGCGGAAGGCGGGGTACACCCTGGACAAGTCCCCACCTCATCGCAGGGCCAACACAGATAGACAGACAACATTCACACTCACATTCACACACTAGGGCCAATTTAGTGTTGCCAATCAACCTATCCCCAGGTGCATGTCTTTGGAAGTGGGAGGAAGCCGGAGTACCCGGAGGGAACCCACGCATTCACGGGGCGAACTTGCAAACTCCACACAGAAAGATCCCGGGCCTGGGATTGAACCCAGGACTGCAGGACCTTCGTATTGTGAGGCAGACGCACTAACCCCTCTGCCACCGTGAAGCCCCATACCATACATACATACATATATATATATATATATATATATATATATATATATATATATATATATATATATATATATATATATATATATATATATATATATATATATACATACATATATATATATATATATATATATCCAGATATATATATATATATATATATATATATATATCCAGATATATATTGTGTATTGTGACATGGCCTAAAAATATCAAGATATTAATAAAAGGCCTTATGGTCCAGCCCCAGAGCAGCTCACCATCCCAGGATGTCAATAAAGCAGAATAAGTTAGTTTCCTCTCTCACATTAAATGCACTGCTAAATATACTGTAGGTCCTTAAAGTTTATAATAAAATTTTTGGCTAAAACTGGTTTAGATTTCAGGTCACAAAATGCATAGTGCCCTCTTTGGGGATTGTAATAGAGATCCATCTGGATTCATGAACTTAATTATAAATATTTCTTCACAAAAAAAGAAATCTTTAACATCAATATTTATGGAACATGTCCACAAAAAATCTAGCTGTCAACACTGAATATTGCATTGTTGCATTTCTTTTCACAGTTTATGAACTTACATTCATATTTTGTTGAAGTATTATTCAATAAATATATTTATAAAGGATTTTTGAACTGTTGCTATTTTTAGAATATTTTTGAAAAATCTCACCCACTCCTTGGCATACCTTCAAGTACCCCCAGGGGTACGCGTACCCCCATTTGAGAACCACTGCAATACGCCACACATTGAGCACCAAGGCTGCAAGGTATAGGACCGACCTTTTTTTCAAATTCATAATAGACAATTTTAAATCCGTTTGGTTGGCTTGAAATGAGCTATTTTAAATTAGTTAATGCATCCTAATCTTTAAAGGGTGTGTTTATTATCAGGTTGTTATTAGACTGTTGCAAGAAGTCCGTAGTCAGCGCCAATATAGGGCCAGAAACTGCATTCAAAGCATTGTGCCAGTAATGGGGGGGGATGGAAGAAAGAGATATGCGGGGGAATAAAATGATTCTTCAGCTGATTTTTCAGACTAACATTCCTTTCCTTTGTCAGCTCTGTTAAAACATTATTGGCCATCTATCCAGACCTGTATGCCATTTGAATCTTTAAGCAGAGGGCAAAGATGAAATGCATCCTCAACACAGCCGTGGTTAATGTTTAAAGAGAAAATAATGGAAATACAATGTTGGGATCACACACGAGTGGATCAAAAGAGTGTTTTATTATCAAGGAAGTGTGATTAAATAATGTATTAGATGTGCTTGTTTTACATCATTGTGAATACTGGAACACAGCGGAATGGGCTGAACGCTGACAGGCCAAGAGCTTCTAGCGGCACAAGTAAACAAACAAGGCAACACGATGTTTTAATGGAGGGCGTTGCATGTTTGATAATGGATGCAAGACATGCACATGGTCTTTTAAGCTGAACAACTGTGACAGTTCTGCTAGCTTGTGTTTTTCTTTTTTCTTTTAGTGATGCCTTTTTGAAGCCAATCCATGCGCACATTTTGCATGGCGGCATTGATAAAGTAAATGACGAGGGTTTTTTTTTAGCAATCCAATTTCTCCTTTTATTTCAGCCGTCAATACATATTTCTAACTTTTTTTTTTTTCTATCCGTTCCTAACCAAGCAGAACCAACTGTTAACCAAAATATGCACGGGCACTTTTGGTGATGCGTGCAGGAAGGTTAAAGCAACCGTGGCTGCCCTCAGGACAACACTAAAGTCACTCGAGCCTGCTTTAGTGTCCGGACAGCGTGATCTACTCTCACATGGCTTAAATGTGACCTGTTGCAGTGAAGCCCGTGCAGCACAAGCCTCTCTGATCAGTCACATGGTGTCCTTGTCTGGCTTGATGTCACCCATCAGATCATTCAAATACATTCAACTCCAACGAGTGGTTGAAATTTGAAAAATTGTACGGTTTAATATGAATGTGTGTGTATTAATCTGATGTTATTTGCCATATCACACAACAGTTAACTCAAATTCCTATATGAAATGATAGCCCCTGGCACTAGAGGGTGCAAGTCTACCAGAAGTAATCATTCTGTATGGAGAGGATTGGAATAAGTTGTTGTGATGGATTCATTTAAGGCAGGGGTCACCAACCTTTTTGAAACTAAGGGCTACTTCTTGGGTACTGATTAATGCGAAGGGCTACCAGTTTGATACACACTTAAATAAATTGCCTGAAATAGCCAATTTGCTCAATTTACCATATATATATCTATATATATACATATATATATATATATATATATATATATATATATAGATATATATATATGTGTATATATATATATATATATATATATATATATATATATATACATATATATATATCTATATATATATATATCTATATATATATATATATATATATATATATATATATATATATAGATATATATATATATAGATATATATATATGTATATATATATCTATATATATATATATATATATATATATATATATATCTATATATAGATATATATATATATATATATATATATATATATATATATATCTATATATAGATATATATATATATATATATATATATATATGTATATATATATATATATATATATATATATATATATATATATATATATATATATATATATATATATATATATATATATATATATATATATATATATATATACATATATAACAAATTGTATTTCTGTCCGTCATTCCGCCGTACATTTTTTTTCCTTTTACGGAAGGTTTTTTATAGAGAATAAATGATGAAAAAAAACACTTAATTGAACAGTTTGAAAGAGGATAAAACACAAAAAAAATGAAAATTAAATTTTGAATCAGTTTAGTTTCAATTTTGACTATTTAAAATTCAAAATTCAACAACAAAAAAATGAAGAGAAAAACTAGCTAATTCGAATCTTTTTGAAAAAATAAAAAAAAGAATTTATGGAACACCATTAGTAATTTTTCCTGATTAAGATTAATTTTTCGAATTTTGTGTTTCAAATAGGTTAAAATCCAATCTGCACTTTGTTATAATATATAACAAATTGGACCAAGCTATGTTTCTAACAAAGTCAAATCATTATTTCTTGTAGATTTTCCAGTACAAAAATTTTAAAAGAAATTCAAAATACTTTGAAATAAGATTTAAATTTGATTCTACAGATTATCTAGATTTGCCAGAATATTTTTTTTGAATTTTAGTAATATTAAGTTTGAAGAAATATTTCACAAATATTCTTCTTTGAAAAAACAGAAGCTAAAATTAATAATTAAATTAAAATGGATGTATTATTTATTTATTATTCGGGCTTCACGGTGGCAGAGGGGTTAGTGCGTCAGCCTCACAATACGAAGGTCCTGCAGTCCTGGGTTCAAATCCAGGCTCGGGATCTTTCTGTGTGGAGTTTGCATGTCCTCCCCGTGAATGCGTGGGTTCCCTCCGGGTACTCCGGCTTCCTCCCACTTCCAAAGACATGCACCTGGGGATAGGTTGATTGGCAACACTAAATTGGCCCTAGTGTGTGAATGTGAGTGTGAATGTTGTCTGTCTATCTGTGTTGGCCCTGCGATGAGGTGGCGACTTGTCCAGGGTGTATCCTGCCTTCCGCCCGATTGTAGCTGAGATAGGCGCCAGCGCTCCCTGTGACCCCAAAAGGGAATAAGCGGTAGAAAAATGGATGGATGGATGGATTTATTATTCTTCACAATAAAAAAAAAAATACTTGAACATTGACTTAAATTGATTGGAAATAAGAGGAAGGAATTTTAAAGTTAAAAAGGTATACGTGTTTAAAATCCTAAAATCACTTTTAAGGTTTTTCTCTAAAATTGTCTTTCTGAAAGTTAATAGAAGCAAAGTAAAAAAATAAATGAATTTATGTAAACAAGTGAAGACCAAGTCTTTAAAATATTTTTGAGGATTTTCAAATTGCGTTTGAGTTTTGTCTCTCTTAGAATTAAAAATGTCGAGCATAGTGAGACCAGCTTGCTAGTAAATAAATTAAATTTAAAAAATAGAGGCAGCTCACTGGTAAGTGCTGCTATTTGAGCTATTTTTAGAAAAGGCCAGCGGGCTACTCATTTGGTCCTAACGAGTTACCTGGAGCCCACAGGCACCGCTTTGGTGACCCCCTGATTTAAGGAGACTTGGAAGTTATATTCAGAATCATAACTGCAATGAAATTTAGTTGATTATTTTAATGAAATATGAATTACAATGTACTACGGTTGTTATTATTTCAGTAGTCTATATCAGTGTTTTTCAACCTTTTTTGAACCAAGGCCCTTTTTTTGCAGAGGCACACCACCAGCAGAAAACATTAAAAAAATGAAACTCAGCGGCTGTAATTGACAATAAAAAGTTGATCTCGCTAGTGTTGGATAAGAATTCAAACTATAACCAACCATGCATAACCAAGTACTGTCACATCACGCCGTGGCTTATTTGGAGTTGATTTGCTGTCCTCCTGTGTGTAGTGTTTTAGTTTTTGTCTTGCGCTCCTATTTTGGTGGCTTTTCCTGTTTTGTTGGTATTTTCCTGTAGAAGTGCCATGTCTTACTTGAGTGCTATTCCCCGCACCTGTTTTGTTTTAGCAATCAAGGTTATTTAAGTTGTCGCTATCCTTCTTTTTGGGGACATTGTTGATTGTCATGTCATGTTCGGATGTACTTTGTGGACGCCATCTGCTCCACACCCTGTAAGTCTTAGCTGTCGTCCAGCTTTCTGTTTTTATTTACTTTGCAACCAGTTCAGTTTTAGTTTAGTTTTGCATAGCCTTCCCTAAGCTTCAGTGCCTTTTCTTAGCGGCGCTCGCTTTTTGTTCATTTCTGGTTTAATACGGTTTAATACGCTGTCGTCTGCATATTGTGATAACAACAAACCATGTTCCCAACAGCTACAAAGCAATTAGCTACTTGCTGCCACCTATTGATATAGAAGTGTACATCATGGTTACTATGCCAAGCTCTTGTGTGTGGCGTATAATTTTTGTGAATGCATGTGTGTGTGTGTGTGTAAGCCTGCCGCATGTCTCTGTTCTGCGGCCTTGGTGTTGTTGCAGCCGCCAGTCAGTCCAAAGTCAATGTTATCCAAATCACAAAGTGTTCACTGATCTGCCCCGCATCCTCCAATCATTTGTGGCAGCTTTGGGGTACTTTGAAGACCGCCAGCAACTTCCAATTTGTCGACAAACCAGAGCAAGGCTTACTCCAATCAGTAGATGTCCTGTTGTCATGTTTCCGAATAGGTGAATACCTTCACGTCCTCCACTGAAAAGGTCGCCAGGCATGCGGTATTCCTTCTTCTCCCAAGAGTCCGTAGTGTGTGCAGCAACAACTGCTCCGACATGACAAGCAGGTTCCCCCAAACCCAAGATCTTGTTATTTTGTTGAGGCCAGGTAATTAGTTCCAATGTTTAGATTTGGAGAGCAGTGCAAAAAGAGGCAACAAGAAAGTTAAGACAAGACAAAGAAACAAGCAGGAGAGATAAAGGATGTATTTTTTGCGTGTTTGCATCAAGGTATCAATACTTTTGACAAGATGAACTTACAGTACACATGCAGGTATGTCTCAGGCCAACCTCTGCAGAATTTGAAATGCTGACTCAAGGAGAAAAAGTGGGTGTTTAGCTCTCAGCAGGCAGGGCTAAAAATAATCAGCTCTGTCCAAGAACATGGAAAGAATGGGAGGTGCAAGAAAACCAAGGCAACTACAAAATGGTGTCGTTAGTTTTTATAGTTTGCAAAGGAAACCTTAATAAACCAGAGCCGGTAAGCCGTACTCGTAATTAGACGAGAGTCAAGGGAGGGCATGCTATTTATTTGTCAGCTATGCAATGTCAGGCTGCGGCTGGACTTCCCACACCTTCACATGTGCCAGATAAGACCTCTTTTTGTGCGGCTTGGCAATCGGGAGCCAGGAGATACTTTCATATCATCTTAGTGGGTTTAACCTTCCCCCCTAAAAAACACAGACCCTGAGTTGCACACAAAAATAAACCTGGCTTAACAACATAATCCCCACTATGAATTTGGTATACAATCCCCTTTTCCAAATGAGTTGGGAAATTGTGTTAAATGAAAATATTAACAGAATACAATGATTTGCAAATCATTTTCAACCCATATTCAATTGAATGTGCTACATATTTGATGTTCAAACTAATTTATTTTTTTTGGGCAAATAATAATTAACCTAGAATTTCATGGCTGCAACATGTGCCAAAGTAGTTGGGAAAGGGCATTTTTACCACTGCGTTACATCAGCTTTTCTTTTAACAACACTCAATAAACGTTTGGGAACTGAGGAAACTAATTGTTGAAGCTTTGAAAGTGGAATTCTTTCCCATTCTTGTTTTATGTAGAGCTTCATTCGTTCAACAGTCCGGGGTCTTCACTGTCGTATTTTACGCTTCATAATGCGCCACACATTTTCGACGGGAGACAGGTCTGGACTGCAGGCTGGCCAGGAAAGTACCCGCACCCTTTTTTTATGAATCCACCCTGGCGTCGATGAAAAAGACGGCACTTAGATGGCAATATATGTTGTTCCAAAACCTGTATGTACCTTTCAGCATTAATGGTGCCGTCACAAATGTGTAAGTAGCCCATGCCTTGGGCACTAATGCACCTCCATACCATCACAGATGCTGGCTTTTGAACTTTGCGTCGATAACAGACTGTAAGGTTCGCTTCCTCTTTGGTCCGGATGACACAATGTTGAATATTTCCAAAAACAATTTGAAATGTAGACTCGTCAGACCACAGAACACTTTTCCACTTTGCATCAGTCCATCTTAGATGATTTCGGGCCCAGAGAAGCCGGAGGCGTTTCTGGATGCTGTTGATAAATGGCTTTCGCTTTGCATAGTAAAGCTTTAACTTGCACTTACAGATGTAGTGACAAACTGTATTTAGTGACAGTGGTTTTCTGAAGTGTTCCTGAGCCCATGTGGTGATATCCTTTCGAGATTGATGTCTGTTTTTGATACAGTGCCGTCTGAGGGATCAAAGGTCACGGTCATTCAATGTTGGTTTCCAGCCATGCCGCTTACGTGGAGTGATTTCTCCAGATTCTCTGAACCCTTTGATGATATTATGGACCGTAGATGTTGAAATCTCTAAATTTCTTGCAATTGCACTTTGAGAAACGATGTTCTTAAACTGTTTGACTATTTGCTCACGCAGTTGTGGACAAAGGGGTGTACCTCGCCCCATTTTTTCTTGTGAAAGACTGAGCATTTTTTGGGAAGCTATTTTTACACCAAATCATGGCACCCACCTGTTCCCAATTAGCCTGCACCCCTGTGGAATGTTCCAAATAAGAGTTTGAGAGCATTCCTTAACTTTATCAGTATTTATTGCCACCTTTCCCAACTTCTTTGTCACGTGTTGCTGACATCAACTTCTAAAGTTAATGATTATTTGCAAAAAAAAATGTTTATCAGTTCGAACATCAAATTTGTTGTCTTTGTCGCATATTGAACTGAACATGGGTTGAAAAGGATTTGCAAATCATTGTATTCCGTTTATATTTACATCTAACACAATTTCCCAACTCATATGAAAACAGGGTTTGTAGTTATTTCCACTATACAGTACGTTATGTTTTCACTTGTTCCTTGATGTGTTTGCCTTTTTGAGTTACAATTTGTGGTGATATGAATGTCAACCATGTTGACCCTGTGTTGATATGGAATCTTTTTTCTTCTCCCTTGTGTGTGAGAGCATGGCATTTTTGACATGGAAAAAAATCCAAAAAGGTTGAATTGGGCCTGGACTTAGGTATGCACTTGTAGTTTGTTAGATCCGGGGTTTCCCTTTGATTGCCAAGATACCTGTGGCAGTGGGGGCGTGGTTGGGGGTGTAGTTAGAGTCGTGGTGGGGGCGTGATCCCCATGACATCCTGACAATATGATTTTCTACAAACCAAGTTTCCATATGAGTTGGGAAATTGTGTTAGATGTAAATATAAACGGAATACAATGATTTGCAAATCATTTTCAACCCATATTCAGTTGAATATGCTACAAAGACAACATATTTGATGTTCAAACTTATAAACTTTTTTTTTTTTGCAAAAAATCATTAACTTTAGAATTTGATGCCAGCAACACGTGACAAAGAAGTTGGGAATAGTGGCAATAAATACTGATAAAATGAGGAATACTCAACAAATACTTAATTGGAACATCCCACAGGTGTGTAGGCTAATTGGGAACAGTTGGGTGCCATGACTGTGTATAGAAGCAGCTTCCAAGAAATGCTAAATAATTCACAAACAAGGATGGGGCAAGGGTTACCACTTTGTAAGCAAATTGTCGAACAGTTTTAGAACATCATTTCTCAACGAGCTATTGCAAGGAATTTAGGGTTTTTACCATCTACGGTCCGTAAAATCATCAAAAGGTTCAGAGAATCTGGAGAAATCACTGCATGTAAGCAAAAATATTACGGACCTTTGATCCCTCAGGCGGTACTGCATCAAAAACTGACATTCATGTGTAAAGGATATCACCACATGGGCTCAGGAACACTTCATAATACCACTGTTAGTAACTACAGTTGGTCTCTACATCTGTAAGTGCAAGTTAAAACTCTACTATGCAAAGCAAAACCCATTTATCAACAACACCCAGAAACGCTGCCGGCTTCGCTGGGCCCAGAGCTCATCTAAGATGGACTGATGCAAAGTGGAAAAGTGTTCTGTGGTCTGACAAGTCCACATTTAGAATTATATTTGGAAACTGTGGACGTGGTGTCCTCCGGAACAAAGAGGAAAATAACAATTCGGATTGTTTTAGGCGCAAATTTCAAAAGCCAGCATCTGTGATGGTATGGGGGTGTATTAGTGCCCAAGGGATGGGTTACTTACACATCTGTGAAGAGACCATTAATGCTGAATGGTCTATACAGGTTTTGGAGCAACATATGTTGTCATCCAAGCAACGTTATCATGGACGCCACTGCTTATTTCACCAAGACAATGCCAAGCCACGTGTTACAACAGTGTAGTTTTGTAGTAAAAGAGTGCGGGCACTTTCCTGGCCCGCCTGCAGTCCAGACCTGTCTCCCATCGAAAATGTGTGGCGCATTATGAAGCGTAAAATACGACAGCGGAGACCCGGGAGTGTTGAACAACTGAAGCTCTACATAAAACAAGAATGGGAAAGAATTCCACTTTCAAAGTTTCAACAATTATTTTCCTCAGTTCCCAAACATTTATTGAGTGTTGTTAAAAGAAAAGGTAATGTAACGCAGTGGTAGATATGCCCTTTCCCAACTACTTTTGCACCTGTGCAGCCATGAAATTCTAAGTAAATTATTGTTTGCAAAAAAAAAAAGTTTATGAGTTTGAACATCAAATATCTTGTCTTTGTAGTGCATTCAATTGAATATGGGTTGAAAAGGATTTGCAAATCATTGTATTCCATTTATATTTACATCCAACACAATTTCCCAACTCATATGGAAACGGGGTTTGTATAAAGAAGCTAAAAAATACATATGTACAGTACAGGCCAAAAGTTTGGACACACCTTCTCATCATCCTATGTGTTTTCTTTATTTTCATGACTATTTACATTGTAGATGGTCACTGAAGGCATCACAGCTATAAATAAACAGATGTGGAGTTATGTTGAAATAAATAAATAAATTATATATATATTTATATATATATATTTTATTGATTTTATGTTAATTTTTCCCATGATCCTGAACACATCGTCCATGCCTGAAAAAGCATAGGTGGAGAAAGCTAAAACCTGATGGAACTATGCCAGTTGTTAGCATGAGATTAGCAATAAAGGTTGAAAATAGAATAGGACTTTGGTTGACTTCGCCTAGAGCAGTGGTTCTCAAATGGGGGTACTCGTACCCCTGGGGGTACTTGAAGGATTTTAGATTTTTTTTTAAATGTTCTTAAAATAGCAACAATTCAAAAACCCTTTAAAAATATATTTATTGAATAATACTTCAGCCCTGCGATGAGCTGGCGACTTGTCCAGGGTGTACACTGCCTTCCGCCCGATTGTAGTTGAGATAGGCGCCAGCGCCCCCCGCGACCCCGAAAGGGAATAAGCGGTAGAAAATGGATGGATGGATGGAATAATACTTCAACAAAATATGGATGTAAATTCTTAAACTGTGAAAATAAATTTACAACAATGCAATATTCAGTATTGACAGCTAGATTTTTCTGGATATGTTCTATAAATATTGATATTAAAGATTTCTTTTTTTGTGAATAAATGTTTAGAATTAAGTTCATGAATCCAGATGGATCTCTATTACAATCCCCAAAGAGGGCACTTTAAGTTGATGATTACTTCTATGTGTAGAAATCTTTATTTATAATTGAATCACTTGTTTATTTTTCAACAAGTTTGTAGTTATTTTCATATCTTTTTTTCCAAATAGTTCAAGAAAGACCACTACAAATGAGCAATATTTTGCACTGTTATACAATTTAATAAACCAGAAACTGATGACATAGTGCTGTATTTTACTCCTTTATCTCTTTTTTTCAACCAAAAATGTTTTGCTCTGATAGGGGGTACTTGAATTAAAAAATGTTCACATGGGGTACATCACTGAACAAAGATTGAGAACCACTGGTCTAAAGCACAGGTGTCAAACTCAAGGTCCCAGGGGCCAAATATGGCCCACTACTTCATTTTATTTGGCCCTTGAAAGCCTGGAAATAATATGTATCCAAAAAGTAAAGTAACTTTTCTTATTAAATGTATCCTCTCTTTCTATTTTGGAAGAAAAATATTTATGTACTCCATGTAATCTCAAATATTGTCTAAACATGCAAACATATTATCAAACATTCAAACATTTTTTAAATTAGAAATAAATACTAATGATAATGATTTCAAAGCAAGTTATCCATCCAAGTGTGCAACGTAAAAGTAGCAACAGATTTCTTGCTAAAATTGTGAAATTTACTCCGTTTTTTACAGCATTTTTCTCTAAATGGGAAAAAAAGTACTTTCTTTATTGTCTTAAACTATGGCGCCATTTGGGCATATACAGTAATACACCGCAAAATCTACAGTTGTTATGTGGTAAAAAAAACAACAGCAGTTTTTTTTATTTACAGTATAAAAACAAATGTATATTTTACAGTAAAATTCTGGCAACTGAGATGTCTTTTTTTTCATCATAAAAACATCAGTATTGGATTTCCATTTACAGTAATATTCACATAATTTTGAGGTGAAGTTTTTGCAAAATGCATACATTTTTTTGTAATAATAGTATTTGCTGTCAGAAGCGGCTCCCTGGGGCCAAACATAACTGCGATGTGGCCCTCAGTGAAAACGAATTTGGCACCTCTGACTTAGAGGCTATAATACATTATATTACTTTAATATTTTTTCACACAAAAAAATATAACTTTTTCCAAGGTGTGGCGGCAATTAATTTACCGTGGCATGTGCACCATATTCAGTGATATCAAGGGGAAACCCTGATATCCCTACACTCTAAATCAGTGTTTTACAATATTTTTTTTGAGCCAAGGCACATTTTTGCATTGAAAAAATCCAGAGGCACACCACCAGCAGAAATCAGTTGACAGTAAAAAGTTGTCGTCGCAATTGTTGGATATGACTTCAAACCATTACCAAACATGCATCACTATAGTATAGCTCTTGTCTCAAAGTAGGTGTACCGTCACCACCTGTCACATCACGCCGTGACATATTTTGAGTTTTTTGCTGTTTTCCTGTGTAGTGTTTTAGTTCCTGTCTTGCGCTCCTATTTTGGTGGCTTTTTTCCCTTTTTTTTTGGTATTTTCCTGTAGCAGTTTAATGTCTTGCTTTGAGCAATATTTCCCGCATCTACTTTGTTTTAGCTATCAATAATATTTCAAGTTGTTTATCCTCCTTTGTGGGAAAATTCTTAATTGTCATTTCATGTTTGGATGTACATTGTGAACGGCGTCTTTGCTCCACAGTAAGTCTTTGCTGTCGTCCAGCTTTCTGATTTTTTTTCCTTTGTATTCAGTTCAGTTTTAGATTTCTTCTGCATAGCCTTTCCTAAGCTTCAATGCCTTTTCTTAGGGGCACTCACCTTTTGTTTACTTTTGGTTTAAGCAGTAGACACCTTTTTACCTTCACACTGCCTCCTGCTGTTTCCAACATCTACAAAGCAATTAGCTACCGGTTGCCACCTACTGATATAGAAGAGTATTAAGTTAATCTGCCGAGCTCTAGACCGCATCGAGACTCAAAAACACCACATAATTTGCAGACTATAATTACTGGTTTGCCAAAAATATTTTTAACCCAAATAGGTGAAATTAGATAATCTCCCATGGCACACCAGACTGTATCTCACAGCGTGCAGCACAGTGGTTGAAAAACACTGCTCTAAATCCCCATTCATGTAAAGGCTTTATAGGGCATGTGAGATAAAAGTTGAGTGTTTTTTATGTGTTCCTTGTAAGATCCAATATGGCCAATTGAGGATCACAACAGGATAAGTCATACTTTCGTCAGATGCCCCGGCACATAGCCTTTCTCCACTTATCATTTATTTGCCTTTGTGCTGTTGGGATTTGTAACCCTTTTCCTAACAAAATATCCAGTGTCACCTTTTTGTGAACTTTTCTTTGTATGAGCATGCAAATGATTTATCATTTCTTCCCTTAAGTCCCTTGATCCACTCTTTGTTTGTCCTTCAACTTGGTTGTACATTTATTAGGAGAGCCACTGATCAAGTTCAGTGGAGCGTTTAAAGAACGTGTCCTGCTTCTGGAACAACTGGCAATATTAGAGTTACTTCAAAGCAGTGACCGACCTACCCCCAGGCCAGAGTAGCTTTGGGGAAGGTGTTCGGCAGTCTAGGTGAGGATGTTCTGGTCTAACACTAGCTTGAATCTTTTACTGATCAATTGGAGCAGACTCTGGCTTTAATGGTTGGCTGTTTTTTTGTATTACATGTGTGTTTTAACAGTATTTATTTTGCCAAAAATAAAATTTTTTGACAAAAATAAATGTTTTCGTTGCCTATTTTTGTCTTTTGAAGAGTTCCAAATAGGGGTGTTGCGATCTGATATTGCTATCAAATATCGGTCTGATATCAGCAAAAAAAACTAAATTGGATTGTTTCGAATAATGCTAAAATCTTTGTAATACTGCATTACACGTATACACACTAAATAAATTAAAATATAAATACTGTAATCATCATCATCTGCAGCCATGATCGAAAAAAGGAAGACAGAGGGGAAATTGTGGGGACAAGAGGGGGAATAGACAGAGAGACAAAAACAACAACAGCAAACACAACAACAATAGAGCAACATCAGCACATACAATATGTACAAACATGACAGTAAAAGTGATAGTAAAGAAGCAGTTAGGGAAATAAATAATAATACAGAAATAAATAAATAAATAATAATACAGAAATAAATAAATAAATAAATAATAATACAGAAATGACAATGAACATTTTTACGCTACAAATGGAGCATTGCAAATATAAATAGCGCTATTGATAATGAGCAATACCAATAATGTACCTCTATTATCAACAATACAGTTGTTCAAATGCAACAATACATATACGTAATGATAACTAAATATAAAAATAAATAATACCGAAAAATGGAGGGGAAGAAAGAGAAGCAACCTATATTAACATTGTAGAGTGTTATAGTAACAATAAATTAAGCTGTCCTGTTCTGTTGCCATCCGTTGCCATCCATGTAATACCCATCAACTTTTTTGAGCTCATCATTCCATCTCAGCCTCTGCCTGCCCCATATGTCTTGAACCTAACCATGTTCTCCATTCTGTAACACGCTTGGTCCATCTATTATCAGATTTAATTGCAAGGTGGCCAACCTACTTCCATTTCTCTCTTCGGATTGATTGCATTATCAGTGTTGGCGCTAGGAATTTACATGATGGGGTCCCACTTTTTTGTAACCGTTTTGAAAACAAATGCTAAATGTATGCATTATCCTGTTATATCTTACATTCTATATCAGGGTTAGGGAACTTATGGCTCTAGAGCCAGATGTGGCTCTTTTGATGACTGCACCTGGCTCTCAGATAAATCTTAGCTGACATTGCTTAACACGATAAGTAATGAATAATTCCGCTGGTAATCACAGTGTCAAAAATAACGTTAAAAATATAAAACATTCTCATGCATTTTAATCCATCCATCCGTTTTCTACCGCACCTGTTCAAGAAGTCGCATTAATGGTAAGAGGTATTTTATTAATTGTTGGTTAGCTTCAGAATAACAATGTTAGTAAGAAGAATAAGAGACTTATTATACTCTAAAAATGTTGGTCTTACTTAAAAATGCACACATTTAGTTGTATTTAGTCTTAAAAAAATATTATAAGGCTCTCACGGAAATACTTTTTAAAATATTTGGCTTGTATGGCTCTCTCAGCCAAAAAGGTTCCCGACCCCTGTTCTATATTGTGTTTTGGAAAAAGGTTGTCATAAACGTTAGTTAATTAATTAAGAAAATAATACAAAATACAAAAAAAATGTATGCCTATGTAAATGTATTCAGTTCTAAACATTCATTTACCTTCTTCTTTCCTTCATGGATTTAAACTTTACCGCTGCCGGTAATTTTTTCTTCATTTGTATCTAATAAGTTCTAGGTACATTTATTTCAGTATGAAATTATGATAATGGTGTGCCAGCACATACATGCAAATGACAAATTGAATTTATTATTCTGACCTGATTGTAGATCATCAGTCCTTTAAAAAAACACCACATTTACACATTAATGACAAATAATGCCAACAAACTTAGACTTTTGCAAGTTAGATTCATTGTCATTTAATACAGTGGCACTCAGTGCCTCTAGCATTTCATCTTTGGCTGAGTGTTCCCCTTTAAGAATGGCGGTCTGTGGGGTGAGTGACGTTTGTAAGTGAGTGGGCAAGTTAGGAGAGGAAGCGCTAGAATGTTCAGGAGTGTTAATAGCATGGTAGATGTCTGGTGGGCTTTGTGGAAAACATAATTAAACAGTTGTAACAAATCGACGGCCTCCTGAATTCGACCAAAGAGCGGAACTGCAGGGACCCAAATTGAAGGATGTTTCTTGGTGCCTGGTGAGGCTGGATCTTTGAAAATCAGTGCACCTGGTTGTAAAAGTGTTGTTTTTCTTCGCCCTGCTTAATGGCGTGCAAAAAATCTTTCCATCGTCATAAGTGAGCCATTTGTTGAAAAGTGGCTCCTGAAATAAACCCTTTTTGGGTTTATTGCTCGCCATGACAAAAACGAAAACACGCGGGAGTCCTATTACAGAAAATGCAGTATTTGTGATCGATAAAACTTTAGGCAAATCAAAATGTAAGAACTTGTACCGGAAACTGCATTACTTTGAAGTCATACTAATAATTAATAATTAATAATTAATAATTTGACCCAGCAATTACAAACAAAACGGCGGCGGAAGAAAAACGCGTCCAGGGGAAGCACGTACTTCCGAAATTTTGCGTCCTTTCTGATTTCATGGTAATTCATCTGCTACTTTAGTCTGGTTTCTGATCCATTGGAGTGTCTTTCTATCCTGTTTGGATATTTCTATCATGGTGCACTCCACACTGTGTAGATGTTATTATGAGTTGATTACCGTGGACCCAGATTTAAACAAGTTGAAAAACGTATTCGGGTGTTCCCATTTAGTGGTCAATTGTACAGAATATGTATTGTACTGTGCAATCTACTAATCAAACATGCAATCAATCAATGGAGTTGTTTTTTGTTTCTGTTCCATTTTCTTTATCGCCCAGTAGAGATGCGCGGGTAGGCAATTATATCATTCGCAACCGCATCACCAAAGTCGTCATCCACCCGCCATCCACCCGAACCAACATTTTATCAGAACAGCAACCGCCCGCCACCCGCCCGTTGAAATACATCAGAGGTCGGCCACCTTTACCACTCAAAGAGCTATTTAAACCCGTTTCACAGAGTTAAGAAGACAATGGGAGCCGCTAACGTTCTCGCGATTATCCAATGGTGCACATCCTGATGACAAGAATAAGGGCGTGCTGTGAAGCCATCGCCTTTGACACCTTCAACAACATGTACAAACCAATTGTTATCCAGCAACATGTTATATGCAGTTTACGCAAACGCACGTACAAGATTGAAAGGCATACTGGTTGATACAGAGTACACTGATCGTTGTGATATAAACAATTTTAACACTCTTACTAATATGCGCCACACTGTGAAGCCACACTAAACAAGAATGACAAACACATTTCGGGAGAACATCCTCACAGTAACACAACATA
Source organism: Nerophis ophidion (assembly GCF_033978795.1). Classification (NCBI taxonomy): domain Eukaryota; kingdom Metazoa; phylum Chordata; class Actinopteri; order Syngnathiformes; family Syngnathidae; genus Nerophis; species Nerophis ophidion. Next base: position 41,304,651 of record NC_084616.1, on the reverse strand, counting down.
AACGCAACACAACAAATACCCAGAATCCTTTGCATCCGTGACAAATCCTGAATATATTTTACACCCCCGCGCCACCAACCCCGCCCACCTTACCGACGCACGGGGGTGGGGGGTGGCGGGGTTTGCTGCTTGCGGGGTGTATAAAATAGTCAGTATGTGTCATGGATGCAAAGGATTCTGGGTATTTGTTGTGTTGCGTTTATGTTGTGTTACTGTGAGGATGTTCTCCCAAAATGTGTCTGTCATTCTAGTTTGGTGTGGCTTCACAGCGTGGCGCATATTAGTAAGAGTGTTAAAATTGTTTATATCACAACCTTTAGTGTACTCTGTATCACCCAGTATGCCTTGCAGTTGTGTGCGCGTGTCTGTGGAAGCCACACACAACATGTTGCTGGACTGATAAGCAGATCGTACATGCTGTAGAAGGCGACAAAGCCAAAGGCTTCATAGCACGCCCTAATACTTATTAACTGGGTGACTGCCGACAGTCATTCTAGAGAATGTTTGCGTCTCCTGTTGTCTTCTTCGCTTTGTGACACGGGTCCTAAATGGCTCTTTGAATGGTAAAGAATACCGATCTCTGAACTATGTATATCAAATATTTCCGAATGGTTCAACCGCCACCCGCCCGAATCTAATTAAAATCTATTTTTTAGTCATGTCACCCGCCTGATCCATGGTTTATCCGCGGACTCCGCGGATGAGACCGCAAAACGCGCATCTCTATAGCCCAGGTTTCAGAACCATATGTCATTGCTGGTAATACACATTGTTAGAAAACTTTTCTCTTGAGGCTGATAGGCATCTTTCTTACCGTATTTTTCGGACTATAAGTCACAGTTTTTTTCATAGTTTGGCCGGGGGTGCGACATATACTCCGGAGCGACTTATGTGTGAAATTATTAACACATTACCGTAAAATATCAAATAATATTATTTATCTCATTCGCGGAAGAGACAAAGAAATGTCAGCAATCGTCACACACAGGTCAACCAATAAGAATTCGGCGGGGGAGGGTCATTGCTGAAGTGCATTGTGGGTCATGGAATGCTAACTGCTATATGCAATATGTTACTGCCGTACCTATTAAAGTGGATCATTTCATCATTGAAGGTAAATTATAAAAACTGAGAAGGGCTGAACAAAAATTGGACCGTAAATGAAATCATGTACTGCAGATTACAAGCTGGACATAGTGAAATGTGCAGCAGAAAAGACAAAAGGAAGCGGCGCACACCTTTGGAGTTGGCAAAGTTGTGTAGAAGCAACATTGAGGAAGAAGATTTCCTCGGATTTAGCAATTAGGAGTGACAGATTGTTTGGTAAACGTATAGCATGTTCTATATGTTATAGTTATTTGAATGACTCTTACCATAATATGTTGTGTTAACATACCAGACACTAGGGGTGTAACGGTACTTGTATTTGTATTGAACCGTTTCGGTACGGTGCGGGGGAGTACCGAACGAGTTCTCACACTAACATATGAAGTAGCCGTCTATGCTAAAGTCTTAATAAGCTGCTCTGCTTTCTGCCTCCGTCTCCTACACAGCACCCAGCATTGTCCCACCCACACAACCATCTGATTCGTTACAACCGTAGCGGTAACAGCCAATCAGCAGTGCATATTCAGAGCGTATGTAGTCAGCAGTTCAGCGTCGAGCAGATAGGTGGTTAGCAGGTGAGCAGCGGACTCTCCCCAAATTATACTAAACACTTCCATTTCAACTACTACTTACATCACTACGAGCCCGTTGACCTTCTAGAAACAAACTGCAGCTCATCACTCTCGCAGTCCTGGCATAGGGTGAAAGCTAATTAGCTTTTAGCCTAATGTTAGCTCATTTTGAGGTGTGTGTGTGTGTGTGTGTGTGTGTGTGTGTGTGTGTGTGTTACAGACACTGTTGATTGAGGTGTGTTGAAGCAGCAAAAAAGGACATTATGTTAAATGAAAAGTTTATGTCTGTGATAGTTGATATAATAATTTAACTCCATCATGAAGCCTACATTAACTCCATGTTGTTCAGAGATGAATGGTCTCTCCTATTGCTATTGTACTATTTTTTCAGCCATAGTTACATTAATCATTAGTAATGTAGCAGCCTAGTTTTGAATGGCAGGGTCCCCGCTATCACATGTTGATACAATTATAACATTTACATGATAAAAATCAACACCAGGCTTCCCAAATGCTGTAATAAATTAAGCATGATGAGTTGACTTGAAACTGTTTAATGTTGCAGTTTTTATATGTAGAAGAAAAGTTTTGTCATTTTATTTAATCAAAGCAACACGTTGAGGCAGTTTAATGTTGACTAACGAGGGCAGAATTATTATAGTGTTCCCAATGTTAAAAGGATCAAATCTATACTTTGTTGTTTTCTTACTGTACTGAAAATGAACCGACTCTGACCTCTAAACCGAGGTATGTACCGAACCAAAATGTTTGTGTACCGTTACACCCTGGCACGTGCACACATAGGGCTTTATGGATGCTTGAGCTCCTGCCCTTTTTTGCCTCGTCTTAAAAAGTGCCCTGTGCCTGTGTGTGTGGTTTTTTTTTTTTTTTTCTTTAAACAACATTAATAAATTCCTGTTTGGGATGTAAAAAAACAAAACAAAACAAAAAAACAGCGGTACAAAAACTCCACGTTTTCTTGTAATACTGGGTTGTTTGAGCTTGCGCTTCCGCCAGAGAGAGAGAGAGAGGGCGAGTGAGTGCGTGAGTGAGAGAGGGAGAGAGGAGAGAGAGCCAACTGCGGCCTGAGGAGACGTGACAGTGGAGCAACTTGAACCTGTGAGTTATGGTCTAGTTGCCGTCCACTTATTCAGCATCTAATATGGGTAATATTTCAGAAAAACGCTGTATTATTCTATTATTTAATGTGTCAGCTTCTTTTTTTGCCAGACGTCGGAGCACGGCGTATCAATTGAGGCACATCAATTCCGCACAGAGCAGAGCGAATTGTGCGGGACAGGAAGTGGTGTACAAAATACAAAATAAAACACCGGGTTAATTTTCAAAATAAAATGCATTGTGTTTACGGCGGATCACATTTCTCTCACAGTAGAGGTTTAGATATAAAGTTGTATTGCGTTTCAGTTGTTTAGTCTGGGCATTAAGTGAGAAAGACCATAAGTTACAACTTGATGGTGTTTTCATCAAGTTAAGGGAAAAAAGGACAGATTTTCACATTGAAGTTTTTTCCATTAGGGTATTTATTTATTTATATGTTTTCGAAGTTCATGTTGCACTGTTCAATGTTCAATATTAAAGTGCTTATCTTTAACAATAAATAGCCTAATGATAAACCAGTGTTTTGTTGCTTTTCATGTCTTCCAAGCCTATGATAATGTGAATTAACTCATTATGACAATAATTTGTTGACACAAAAGACATGGCAATCACTTTTACCTACAAATGACACACAGCTAAGTAGTTAGCTTCCTATTAGCAAATTAAATTTTACATCAATTTCCATATTGTGTAAAGGACCAAAAAAAATGTCCTACCCTTTTCTGATTTTGAGCCCCTGCCCCTTTATAATCATGTGCACCCCTGGTTACACCCCTACCAGGTACGTTCTCTATTGGTTATTTATGCGTCATATAACGTACACTTATTCAGCCTGTTGTTCACTATCCTTTATTTATTTTAAATTGCCTTTCAAATATTTATTCTTGGTGTTGGATTTTATCAAATAAATTTCCCCCCAAAATGCGACTTATACTCCAGTGCGACGTATATATGTTTTTTTCCTTCTTTATTATGCATTTTCGGCCGGTGCGACTTATACTCCGGCGCAATTTGTAATCCGAAAAATACGGTATATCATTGTGGTTCCCTAAATGCACCCCAACCAGCCAATATTTTGTACTGTTATATGGGCAGCCAATTCCAGAGCCCACGTCTCCAGCAGTTCCTGGATCCAGTATACAGGACTCATGTGATCACATCAACATCTGCAAAAAAGCGTCACATAGGGGTGTCTCCATCAACTTTTTTGGGCCTCCAATCGGAACTGATTTTAGGTTTGCATCAGATATTTAGTCAATAGATTATGGAACTCCAACTGATTTATTGAAAAGTTCCAGAGAATGTTAAAGGGTCTATTTCTTATTACTAAGGGGTGATATAAAAAATGGATTCACATACAAATAGCAACTTCTATTCATTCCAATCCAAATTTGATTCATAATGTTCGAGAATATTTTGAAAATTATTATAATTTTCATTTTGAGGCGATAAACAACAGTGATTTATATTTATAGTGTTATTATGATTGATTATGTTGCTTTTATACACTTTTGTTTTTCCTTTTTTTTTTTTGGTACAGGGGTTAGTGCATGTGCCTCACAATACGAAGTTCCTGAGTAGTCCTGAGTTCAATCCCGGGCTCGGGATCTTTCTTTGTGGAGTTTGCATGTCCTCCCCGTGAATGCATGGGTTCCCTCCGGGTACTCCGGCTTCCTCCCACTTCGAAAGACATGCACTTGGGGATAGGTTGATTGGCAACACTAAATTGGCCCCAGCGTGTGAATGTGAATGTTGTCTGTCTATCTGTGTTGGCCCTGCGATGAGGTGTCGACTTGTCCGGGGTGTATGCCGCCTTCCGCCAATGTACAGCTGAGATAGGCTACAGCACCCCCCGCGAGCTCAAAAAGGGACACGCGGTTGAAAATAGATGGATGATAGATGCATTTGAATGTTTTTTCAATTGCTTACGACATTTCTGTTCTACGTAGGGCTGGGCGATATGGCTGAAAACTGTATTTTTTTTTAACTTATCAAAAATAAGGACCAGGAGAAAACTTCAAACAATTCAAAAATGTTTATTGAAAATGTAACCTTCCTCAAATTATAATCCACTTAGCTATCAAGACAAAAAGAAAAGGAAATGTCAACACATCCCTGGAAAACACTATTACAATCAATGTCCACACAATTTTTTAATTATATTGAACATTTAACAATAATCGCTTAAGAAATGTATGTGCTAAGTAAGTAATATTTAAGAAATGCTTAAAAGAGTTTAACAAAATATTGTGAAAATGTAAACTTTAGTTTGCAGGTATTGTGACGGACAGTTAATGCTGTGTAACATTTAATTTGGTATGTATGGAATTACATTTTTGATACGCAGTAAGTCATATTTACATATTATTATTTTGAAGTAGTACATTTGTTATAATTGCGTGTTTCTTCCGACAAAAATATATATTTATCAAACACATATTTTATTATCGGTAATATTGTTTAGGTATATATTGTTATAATTTCATCAGCCCAGTCATAAGTATTGTAAAGCTGGGATTGAGTGGGGTACTTTTATTTTCTTTTGTTGGATTGATTAACATTCTGTGACATTTGTTTTAAAAATAAACATTTTTAAAAGGTTTTTTTGGCCAAAACTATACACGCTGAAGTCGTACGTCAGCAGTCAAGAGATGATTTGGTAAATTGTAACTTGTTTTATTATAAGTTATGTACCAAATAATATACAGTTTTACGAAAATCGTGTTGAATTGAGAATCGGTTCTAAATCAAATTGGCACCGCAAAAATCATAGCCGAATCAAATCATGAAGCGCCCAGATATTCCCATCTCTTCTTATTCCGTATAGCTATCTTGTTGTGGAGCTGCTAGCTCCAATAGTCTACCATGATTACTTTTTTTAAATATCTAAAATAAAATACAAGAAAAAACTGAACTTGTTTGCATATTGCATAGCAGTGTTTTTTAACCACTGTGGGAGATTATGTAATTTAACCTATTTGGGTTCAAAATATTTTTTGCAAACCATTGATTATAGTCTGCAAATTATGTGTTGTTGTTGAGTGTCGGTGCTGTCTAGAGCTCGGCAGAGTAACCATGTTGTACTCTTCCATATCAGTAAGTGGCAGCCGGTAGCTAAATGCTTTGTATATATTGGAAACAACGGGAGGCAGCGTGCAGGTAAAAATGAGTCTGATGCTTAAACCAAAAATAAACAAAAGGTGAGTGCCCCTAAGAAAAGGCATTGAAGCATAGGGAAGGCTATGCAGAACGAAACTAAAACTGAACTAACTACAAATTAAACACAAACAGAATGCTGGACGACAGCAAAGACTTACTGTGGAGCAAAGACAGCGTCCACGATGTACAGTGGGGTAAAAAGTATTTAGTTAGCCACTGATTGTGTAATTTCTCCCACTTAAAATGATGACAGAGGTCTGTAATTTTCATCATAGGTACACTTCAACTGTGAGAGACAGAATGTGAAAAAAAAAATCCAGGAATTCACTTTGTAGGAACTTAAAAAAATGTATTTGTAAATTATGGTGGAAAATAAGTATTTGGTCAACAGTTCAAAGCTCTCACTGATGGAAGGAGGTTTTGGCTCAAAATCTCACGATACATGGCCCCATTCATTCTTTCCTTAACACGGATCAATCATCCTGTCCCCTTAGCAGAAAAACAGCCCCAAAGCATGATGTTTCCACCCCCATGCTTCACAGTAGGTGTGGTGTTCTTGGGATGCAACTCAGTATTCTTCTTCCTCCAAACACGACGAGTTGAGTTTATACCAAAAAGTTATATTTTGGTTTCATCTGACCACATGACATTCTCCCAATCCTCTGCTGTATCATCCATGTATCCATTTTGGTATAAACTCAACTCCTCAGGTTTGGAGGACGAAGAATACTGAGTTGCATCCCAAAAACACCATACCTACTGTGAAGCATGGGGGTGGAAACATCATGCGTTGGGGCTGTTTTTCTGCTCAGGGAACACAACGATTGATCCTTGTTAAGGAAAGAATGAATGGGGCCATCGCCAGATTTTGAGCCAAAACCTCCTTCCACCAGTGAGAGATTTGAATGGTTGACCAAATACTTATTTTCCACCATAATTTACAAATAAATTCTTTAAAATTCTTACAATGTGAATTCCGATATATTTTTTCCACATTCTGTCTCTCACAGTTGAAGTGTACCTATGATGAAAATTACAGACCTCTGTCATCATTTTAAGTGGGAGAACTTGCACAATCGGTGGCTGACTAAATACTTTTTTGCCTCACTAAACATCTGAACATGACATGACAATCAACAATGTCCACACAACAACAAAAATATTATTGATTGCTAAAACAAAGTAGATGCAGGAAATATCGCTCAGAGGAAGACATGAAACTGCAACAGGAAAATCCCCAAAAACGAGAAAAGCCACCAAAATAGGAGCGCAAGACAAGAACTAAGACGCTACACACAGGAAAACAGCAAAAAACTCAAAATAAGTCACAGTGTGGTGACAGGTGGTGACAGTACACCTACTTTGAGACAAGAGCTATAGTGATACATGCTTGGTTGTGGTTTGAAGTCATATCCAACAATTGCGTCAATGACTTTTTACTGTCAACCGAGTTTCGTTTTTAATTATTTCTGTTGGTGGTGTGTCTCCGGATTTTTTATACGCAAAAAATGTGCCTAGGCTCAAAAAAGGTTGAAAAACACTGTTGTATAGTATATTTAACCATTAACTGGCAGTCGAGTGTTGCTTAAGTGGGACTGCTTGTATCAGAGCCTTTTTTCAAGTAGCTGAGATGCACACCAATTTGCTACTTTTTTTTTTTATTCGATGGTTTGGATCAGCCAATACTCAACTGCAATATCTGTATTTTATCAGATGTGAAAAAATGTAATTGGGATACATCCAGTTCCAGGTGACTAGTTTTGAAATAATAAAAAAGTGTTGTGAAAGGCCCACGTTTGTAATCCAAAATAATTTTTATTCATGCGACGAAGCAACTTATTTCGGGTCCCAATTCTGTCTCGGAAAATCTGGTCTTTATTTTGAGCACCACCCCCCCAACCCACACACAGCTTTGTGTTAATGGGGGACCCTCGCAGGTGGAGGTCTCCTCTTATACAAACACCAGCCCGTGATTGCGTCCACTTAGGAACAGTAAAAGTAATAAATGATGACCGATCGGGTCACACTGTAAATTCTGTCATGCCACTTGATGGATCGGTACGTCGTATTGCGGTCTGAGCCAGAGTAGTCGGTTTTAATGACTACTTGGTTTCCTCCCATGAGCTCGTCTGTCTGCAAAACATGAAAGTCACAGTTTGCTTCACTTTTTTTTCTCCCTCATCTTGTATCTCTTTATTGAATTTGTATCTCTTAAATATTTAATCTGACTAATAGTACAACATTTTAATCAATTACAACATTTATGAACTTTTGTCTTTTAGCCTGTTTTTATAGAGGATATATTGTGTCCATACCTTCATACAGAAAATTGGTGTTTTTATCCTCATTGTTATTTACAAATATTAACTGCATTTGTAAACCACACAATATTGGTAGCATTGATTGGGATCCCTTTTTTTAATGTTACAAATGCATCTCTTCTCTCCATTTGGCCATTTTCAGATCCCATTAGAAAAACACACCCTTGTTTGACTTGGCCACAGCGTATCCTGCGTGGATTGTACCGAATCCCCACGCCGGTGGTCGTTTAGCATTTGAACTTTCTTAAAACATTGCAGACTTTTTCTGCAGCATGGACCTAACACTTCAGAAAGACTTTGAGTGATTTTGCTGGAAGCAGTTTTGATTGTTCTAAACTTAAGTAATACTTTTACACAACAATGTCAGAGGGTGAGAATACGAGTATTTTTTTTCCTGAATTTCTAGTAAATTGTATTTTCACTCATCTCAACCTAAATCAATTCTGTGGCCGTGATGACAAAAAACAAAAAACAAATCCCACTCCTGCAATAAAAGCTTTGCAATATTATGTTCACTTTTGCCGGGCTGCAATGTAAATCCATGCTGTCTGCCACGATTCACTATGGCACATTAAGTTCTTTTAGATCAAATAAACTTTCCAGCTTACGTTACAAACCACCAGCCGTAATGTTGGCTTCCCTTCCCCCCTCTTCCAGTGGGGCGGAATACTCTCACAAGGTAGGCAACATTCGATGCTCTGCAGAATACCTTCTCTCCGTTTATGGTTAATGCAGTGGGACCTATAACCTTGAACACCAATTCACCCCAACATTTTCCAGATAAATATTTCTTTAAAAGTCAGACAAATGTTGAGTTTTAAGAGAAACTGCCCTTTTTGGGAATGGTGCCCATCATTCACTATTCTTATGTAACAAGGTTTTATTTTTTTAATACATTATCAATATTAACAAATAAATAAATGAAGTCAAAAGTCCAGTGGTTCTCAACCTTTTTTCAGTGATGTACCCCCTGTGAACATTTTTTTAAATCAAGTACCCCCTAATCAGAGCAAAGCATTTTTGGTTGAAAAAAAGAGATAAAAAGGTAAAATACAGCACTATGTCATCAGTTTCTGGTTTATTAAATTGTATAACAGTGCAAAATAATGCTCATTTGTAGTGGTCTTTCTTGAGCTATTTGAAAAAAATATATATAAAAATAACTAAAAACTTGTTGAAAATTAAACAAGTGATTCAATTATGAATAAAGATTTCTACACATAAAAGTAATCATCAACTTAAAGTGCCCTCTTTGGGGATTGTAATAGAGATCCATCTGGTTTCTTGAACTTAATTCTAAACATTTGTTCACAAAAAAATACATCTTTTACATTAATATTTATGGAACATGTCCACAAAAAATCTAGCTGTCAACACTGAATATTGCATTGTTGCATTTCTTTTCACAGTTTATGAACTTACATTCATATTTTGTTGTTCAATAAATATATTTATAAAGGATTTTTGAATTGTTGCTATTTTTAGAATATTTTTGAAAAATCTCAGGTACCCCTTGGCATACCTTCAAGTACCCCCAGGGGTATGCGTACCCCCATTTGAGAACCACTGCAGTAGTCCATTACAATAGAGGCAATGCATGGGAGTCATTATATTCTGCCTATAATGCCCTTAAAAACAATATCCAAACACCTCCTTTAAGGTTTTATTTACATGATGTAAGTATTTACGTTATGTAGTAAAAGGCACATTTATAATAACATTTAAAATTTACATATTTTGATCATTTTAAGCATATGCGGTGCATTAATTCTATAAACGCGTTAGGATGTCTGTTTTTTTTTTAACATCACTGATTACTGCTCACTACAGACTTTATGAGAGCCAACAAACATAATAAAACATCACTCATTCTACAATGTCATTATGATGGCGACTGAAATAATCTTGTAATATTGCCGTTTAGAGACAGATGGGTTGAACTGACCGTCTTTTTGTGTCATCCTCGCCATTTCCGTTTCTAAATTGGCTGTCAAGGCTTACCAAAGTTGTACGAATTACGTCCTCATTCTTCTACTGTTCAGGTGTGAGGCATGATTTATGATCTTAAATAAACTTTCACGAGCAAGGAAACGAGGAAGCAGCTCACCAGTCGATGATGTAAACAAGCACACAAGCTTGTGATCAGGGCGCCGCTATAAATAGTTTAGTATAATAACAATATCACTCCTACTTGTTTAATATTCAAGTCACGAAAGGTAAATATAGTAATGTTGGCGCTTTTTCGATGGTTATTTATTGGGTTTTATGGGCGGAACAGAGGATCTCCCATTGGCTCCTCTGTAAGTGGACTTTTATTCAAATGTATTTACGAGTTACAATGCATACAAAAAATACATCTGTCCTCTTCTCTTTCATAATGATTGTGAATAGAGATGTCCGATAATGGCTTTTTTGCCATTCCGATATTGTCCAACGCTTAATTACCGATTCCGATATCAAGCGATACCGATATATGTGGAATTAACACATTATTATGCCTAATTTTGTTGTGATGCCCCGCTGAATGCATTAAACAATGTAACAAGGTTTTCCAAAATAAGTCAACTCAAGTTATGGAAAAAAATGCCAACATGGCACTGCCATATTTATTATTGAGGTCACAAAGTGCATTAGTTTTTTTTAAACATGCCTCAAAACAGCAGCTTGGAATTTGGGACATGCTCTTCCTGAGAGCGCATGAGGAGGTTAAAGTGGGCGGGGTTGAGGTGTGGAGGAGTAGGAAGTAGTGGGAAGATGTATATTGTAGCGTCCCGGAAGAGTTAGTGCTGCAAGGGATCTGGGTATTTGTTCTGTTGTGTTTATGTTGTGTTTCGGTGCCGATGTTCTCCCAAAATGTGTTTGTCATTCTTTTTTGATGTGGGCTCACAGTGTGGCGCATATTTGTAACAGTGTTAAAGTTGTTTATATGGCCACCCTCAGTGTGACCTGTATGGCTGTTGACCAAGTATGCAGTGCATTCACTTGTGTGGGTGAAAAGTCATAGATATGATGTGGCTCGGCCGGCACGCTAAGGCAGTGCCTTTTAGGTTTTAGGCGCTCTGTACTTCTCGCTACGTCCGTGTACCACTCCGCGTTTTAAAAAGTCATAAATTTTCCTTTTTGAAACCGATACCGATATTATCCGATATCCAATTTTAAAGCATTTATCGGCTGATAATATGGGCAGTCTGATATTTTTGGACATCTCTAATTGTTCATCCATCCATCCATCCGTCCATTTCTACCGCTTGTTAATGCAAAATTCCCCAAAAAGTGCAGATCCCTTTTAAGGAATGCAAGACTCTAAAAGTGTTTTGCTTATGGTATTGGCCCTTTTGTTCTTCTCAATTGAAGCCTACAAAACTCTAACAGAGGACAACATAGTACTATACAGTACAGTAAATACATTCCTTTTCCCTCTCCGTGTGACTTTCAGGAGCCTTTGAATATTGATTAGTTTTACCTGAGTTTAATTTTAAAATGTACTGATTAACTTGTTTCTATACATCTATGGAGGGATGGATACCCAATTCAGTGCTTTTATAGGCACTAGTTGAATTCCGTCGGTACTACTACGTATTGATTCACATAAAACGGTGAAATATTTTAATACGTTTTTTGCTGGAGACGTCACGTCTGGTTGCAGACTAAATATTCAGAGCAGACTCGCTCCAGCCTCTACGTATTCCAGTGATTCTAAATTATTTTTTGTCATGTCTCCCGTTGGGGGATTCATGCCCCCCAAAATTGAAATATGATACAAAATGAGTTGCTGTAACTGGTATCGGTTCGGTTATTAGCGGCCGTGCCAGCAACTTGAGGGTTGCAGGTTCGATCCCCGCTTCCGCCATCCTAGTCACTGCCGTTGTGTCTTTGGGCAAGACACTTTACTCACCAGCTCCCAGTGCCAGCCACACTGGTTTAAATGTAAAAAATAGATATTAAAGCGCTTTGAGTCACTAGAGAAAAAGTGCTATATAAATATAATTCACTTGACTTCACTTCACCTCGATGACACTGAGTTGAAGACTTCTGTATTGTTTTCTCAACCCCCCGCCCCCCACCCCCAACACTTAACACCTTCAGTATATCTGTATGTGGAATTAAATTATGGAATGGATTAAGCAAAGCAATCAAACAATGTACTAATATGATCCACTTCAAGAAACTCTTCAAACTTAAATTGTTAACAAAGTACAAAGAAGAAGAACCATGATAACCATTCTGAATGTGTTTCATCAATTAATTCATTCTCAAAATAATCTTGCTTATCTCATCATATGAAATATAACTTACTTTAACACTTAGTATTGATTTATTTTTATTTTTTTATTGTGATAACTCTTGGAGTATATTGTGAATAAACTGAGAACAGGAAGTGAACAAAAGTTTTAGCAACTGTTATGTAAAAGAAAAGGGGTAGGATTAAATAAGCTCTGCTTCTTCCTACTCCTTTTCGAACATGTTGAAAAGAGAAACTGAAAATTGTGATGTTTCATGTTGTATGCTTGCATGTTCCAAATAAACTCAAACTCAACTCAACCAGCAGAAATCATTAAAAAAATGAACCTCAGTAGACAATAAAAAGTTGTTATCGCAATTGTTTGGTATGAATTTAAACCATAACCAACCATGCATCACTTAAGCTCTTGTCTCAAAGTAGGTGTTCTGTCATGATCTGTCACATCACACCGTGACTTATTTGGAGTTTTTTGATGTTTTCCTGTGTAGTGTTTTAGTTCTTGTTTTGTGCTCCTATTTTGGTGGCTTTTCCTGTGTTTTTTGGTATTCTCCTGTAGCAGTATCAAATTGCTTTGAGTGGTATTCCCCGCACCTGCTTTGTTTTAGCAATCAAGAATGTTTAAGTTGTTGCTATCTTTTTTGGTGTGGACATTGTTGATTCTTATGTCATGTACTGATGTACTTTGTGGATGACGCCCCTCCTCCACACGCTGTAAGTCTTTGCTGTCGTCCAGCATTCTGTTTTCGTTTACTTTGTAGCCAGTTCAGTTTTAGTTTCGTTCTGCATAGCCATCCCTAAGCTTCAATGCCTTTTCTTAGGGGCGCTCACCTTTTGTTTATTTTTGGTTTAAACATTAGACATCTTTTTTGCTTGCACGCTGCCTCCCACTGTCGCCTGCATATTGTGAACACGACAAACCATGTTCCCGACATCTACAAAGCAATTAGCTACCGGGTTCCACCTACTGATATGGTATGGTATAACACTGTTACTCTGCTGAGTTCTAAACAGCACCGACACTCAACAAAAACAAATAATTTGCAGACTATAATTACTGTTTTGTAATAAATATTTTTAATCCCAAATATGTGAAACTGCATAATCTCCCACGGCACACCAGACTGGCACATTGGTTGAAAACACGGGTATCGGACTGATTGTGGCGGTCCGCTCCCTGTATGATCAGTGTCAGAGCTTGGTCCGCATTGCCGGCAGTAAATCAGAGCCTTTTCCAGTCCGAGTTGGACTACGACAATGGTGCCCTTTTGTCACCGATTCTGTTCATAACTTTTATGGACATGGGATTTGCATTTTCGGAATTCCATATCTTTTTGATGTTGATTGTGATGCCCCGCGCCTAACCATATTCTTGTCCACTGTGTGGCTCAATGTCAGGATGGCTAATGGTTGCCTTGACTTGTCAAGATTCCTTTGTTTTTATTTATAGAGATGCGCTGATCCGAGAGGCAACAGGTGGACTTGAACTCTGTATACAGCAAGCCGCCACATTTGGAGCACCGTTGTTCAAGATGTTATTACGTTTAAATAAAGTGTTCTGACATACGGGTATTTTAGTCATGCCATGTAGTAGTTCCATACCCCGATCTTGTTTTGGGTTCCTAATTATGCTTCATGTGTTTGCACGTGACTGCGCTATTTATGTGTTTGCTAAAAGGTCATTGTCACTCTCTTAGATTTCCCATTCACAGGCCATTAATGCTTTAACAACCTGTAAGCCACATTCAAATATCAATTATTCTTTAGTAGGCTATGCCTTCGGAAACACGGTACTGCGAGGGCTATTGTTGGTAAGCTGAACAGGACCAGGTGTGCACTCTCAACATAATCGACATACTAGTCCCTTTTTGGGGTCCATTGCGGTAATTTCCCCTATTTTTATCACCCCTCACAACACCCACGGAGACTTAAAGAGTTTTAGGTGCGTGCTGAAGCCGGCCTAAGTAAATTCACTTTATGACGCTGCTGTGACATGTGCATCTGTGATTTCACACGCATAATGTAACATTTACAGTTGCGGTATTGAATGACACGCGGGGTGCGGGGTGGGCGGGGGGGCGTAACCGGAGCCCCCAGAGAACAAAGCTGGCGTTTTGGCCCCTCTCCCCCTTTGCGCATACCCCCCCGGCTGCCACCCCGTCCTGTTGCTCTTTACAGCTGCGGAGGTGTGATCCGGGTGCGACGCTTGGTCGTATAATCGTTAAGCAAGCACCATGGCGCTTCTAATGGGCAGAACTCATAATGACCAAAACACCTGGATCTTGAATAGCAAGGCAGCCAGGGAGACATGGATTTACTCTGAGTGGGTGTGGAACAGAGGCTGGTCTTGTTCCCATCTCCTATAACGAGGATATTTAACCAAAATGTTTTGGGGCCCACAGTATCAGAAAACTAAGGGCCGGATTTCTCCCTTCACTATTTGTCTTATTCTGTATGTTCTAAAAAAGCAGCGTCCTCTCCAGTAGACATTAGATTGTGGTCTATTTTTTTTCAGAGTTGCAGAGAAAAAAAGTAGACCACAATCTAATGTCTACTGGAGAGTTACAGGAGCGCTCTACAACTCTTAAGGACCGTCTGCAAAAAAGCTAGTCAAAGATCATCTCTATGTCAACACTCTAGTGTTTTGAAAGAATCTGCTTTAACAATTAGGGACGACGTGGCGAAGTTGGGAAAGAGGCCGTGCCAGCAATCTGAAGATTACTGGTTCAATCCCCACCTTCTACCATCCTAGTCACGTCCATTGTGTCCTTGAGCAAGACACTTCACCCTTGTTCCTGATGGGTCCTGGTTAGTGCCGTGCATGGCAGCTCCCGACATCGGTGTGTTTGTGAATGGGTGAATGTGGAAATAGTGTCAAAGCGCTTTGACTTCCTTAAAAAAAAAGGTAGAAAAGCGCTATAAAAGTACAACCCAATTACCATTTAAAGGCCTACTGAAATGAGATTTTCTTATTTAAACGGGGATAGCAGGTCCATTCTATGTGTCATACTTAATCATTTCGCGATATTGCAATATTTTCGCTGAAAGGATTTAGTAGAGAACATCCACGATAAAGTTTGCAACTTTCGGTGTTAAGAGAAATGCCCTGCCTCTACCTGAAGTCGCAGACGATGACATCACACATGTGGCGGCTCCTCACATATTCACATTGTTTTTAATGGGAGCCTCCAACAAAAAGTGCTATTCGGAACGAGAAAACGACAATTTCCCCATTAATTTGAGCGAGGATTAAATATTTGTGTTTGAGGATATTGATAGCGACGGACTAGAAAAAAAAAATTATAAAAAAAAATAAGTTAAAAAAAAAAACGCGATTGCATGGGGACGGATTCTAATGTTTTTAGACACATTTACTGGGATAATTCTGGGAAATCCCATATCTTTCTATTGTGTTGCTAGTGTTTTAGTGAGTTAAATAGTACCTGATAGTCGAAAGGGTGTCTCCACAGGTGTCTTGACGCGCAGTGCCTCAGGGGGGTCGACGGCAGCTATGGATGGCATAAGCTCAGCTTTTCTCCGGTAAGAACTGACTTTTTAACCACAATTTTCTCACCGAAACCTGCTGGTTGACATTCGGTAGGGATGCATGTTGGCTTTACTCTGATTCATAGGAAAGTTTCACCTCCAAGAATTTTAAACAAGGAATCATTGTGTGTTTGAGTGGCTAAAGGCTAAAGCTCCCCAACTCCATCTTTCTATTGTGACTCCTCCAATATTAATTGAACAAATTGCAAAAGATTCAGCAACACAGATCTCCAAATTACTGTGTAATTATGCCGTTAAAGCAGACGACTTTTAGCTCTGTGTGTATGCAGCGCTCATATTTCCTTAAAACCCGTAACGTCTTGCGTACACGTCATCATTACACAACGTTTTCAAGACGTAACTCCCGGGAAATTTAAAAAAAGTAATTTAGTAAACTAAAAAGACCGTATTGGCATGTGTAGCAATGTTAATATTTCATCATTGATATATAAACTATCAGACTGCATGGTGGGTAGTAGTGGGTTTCAGTAGGCCTTTAACAATGTGGGTCCCTCACAAGTTTTTTCCAACTGAACATGCAAGACATCAGTTGAATAGCCCAAAGGCTGAAAAAGAGAGCACCTAAAGTCAAACCTTGAGGAACTCTCCTATAACTATAGAAGCTGAACAAATGACTGCTGACTGCATCTAAAGTAAACGAGCTACAACACAGGGGCTGCATGGAGGAGAAATGTTTCCCACGAGGGCCAGATTAGTAAAATCATGGTTTAATAATTTTAAATTAAAACTACAACAACTTCGGATTACCTTGTTTTACTTTGGCACAAAATAGCACATTCTGAAAAAATCCTCTGACAAAACTCTTCAAGTTAGTTGAAAATTCTGATGAAAACGCAGGTGCGGTTGCAAAAACACCATTAAGAACACAATGAACATATACTTTGTATATCTATATACAAAACCATTAAACTGTGAGTCACAGCCTATCTGGGATTTAAGAAAATACCAAAATAATAAATCAAAACTCTTCATATATGTATGAAAAAGATCCTTTCTCATTTTCACTTATTAATCTTGTACTACCCCAACAAACTATGCAAACTAAGGTAGAAACTATTCATAAGGGTTGTTGCTCCCCGCTTTGTAGGTACAGTATCACTGTGTACTGATAGGCAAATACAAGCTGTGAAATGCATGACCAATTTTAGCAAACCAGACGTCTGAACTTAAAAGATTGATAATCCATCCACCCATCCATTTTCTACCGCTTGTCCCTTTCGGGGTCGCGAGGGGTGCTGGAGCCTATCTCAGCTGCATATTGCAGTAAAGCACACACTGTTCGATTTTTTCTTCAAACTTCTACGGACAACATTAATGTTCACAGAACTATATCAAGGTGCAGCGTCTCACGCTGCGTTTTCAGTGTGGTTACCAATTGTTTATTTTACTCCTGAAACCTGCCATATTTTAGCTTTCACAAGTGCATCAATAGTAGGTGTCACATCTTGAGTGGCAGACAATTTCGGGATGTTGTGAACCTTGAGCGTAGCTTTGTTGTATTGATGCTCATTAAGGTATGTGGTTTCCCATTCACTTCTGATGATACATGGTAGGATGATGATTTTTCTTTGAAAACTTTGCACTCTGTATCTACCTAATTCATTTTGAGGGAGACATTTTGTGGGAATGAGGGTGCCAAAGCATGATTTGTTCAGAGCACAAGACATAAAACGGCAGGTTTTACTTTGGGTCGAAGGGAAAGAGCCAAAGCCCCGCTTTACTGTGTGCCCTTTTTCTTGATATACACCGATTGTGCAAATTCTCCCACTTAAAATGATGACAGACGTCATGCTTCACAGTAGGTGTAGTGTTCTTGGGATGCAACTCAATATTCTTCTTCCTCCAAACCCGACGAGGTGAGTTTATACCAAAATGGATACACGGATAATACAACGGAGGATTGGGAGAATGTCATGTGGTCAGATGAAACCAAAATAGAACTTTTTGGTATAAATTCATCTCGTCTTTTTGGAGGACGAAGAATACTGAGTTGCATCCCAAGAACACCATACCTACTGTGAAGCATGGGGGTGGAAACATCATGCTTTGGGGCTGTTTTTATGCTTAGGGGACAGTATAATTGATCCATGTTAAGGAAATAATAAATGGGGCCATGTATCGTAAGATTTTGAGCCAAAACCTCCTTCCATCAGTGAGAGCTTTGAATGGTTGACTAAATAGTTATTTTCCACCATAATTTACAAATACATTCTTTAAAATTCCTACAATGTAAATTCCTGGATTTTTTTCCCCCACTCTCACAGTTGAACTGTACCTAGATGAAAATTAAAAAACCTCTCTAATCATTTTAAGTGAGAAAACTTGCACAATCGGTGGCTGACTAAATACTTTGTTGCCCCACTGTATTCGCATGGCCCATGTGCAAACCATTTGCTTACCTCACAGAATTGCTACTGCGACATCTAGTGGACAAATTTAGAACAGCAATTCATTTAAAAATGCAGCTAATTTTGATCTCGCGGGCCGTATTTTTGACATCCCTGAGATACAGCAACAACTTAGTTGCATAAATCAAATTACAAAGAAAATGTGTAATTACCAAAAATGAAAAGACTCAAAGGGGTGCCTGGGAGGAATGCCTCAGTTATGTAAATCACAAGTTTGGCCCAATGGCCCCAGTGTTCTGTTTAAAATGTTTGAAATGTCAATGCAAGGATCAGTCAGTTTACAGTGGTCCAAGTTCCTCTAGGCAACAGGATCACTCTTGTGTTTTTAGGAATTGGGTGCAAAAATGTTTGCCTACCAAGTTTTCAGCTGAAATCAGAGGGCCTTCATGGGGTCATTCCGGGGTCGGATTTGAACCGTGGGCCGCCAGTTGAAAAGGCTTGTCCTATGTGAATGCTGACTGTTGAATATAAAAATCATCATCAAAGACATGCACCTGGGGATAGATTGGTTGGCAACACTTAATTGGCCCTAGTGTGTGAATTTGAGTGGGAATGTTGCCTATCTGTTTTGAACCTGCTATGAGGTGGCGACTTGTCCAGGATGTACGCCGCCTTCCACCTGGGTGCAGCTAGGATAGGTTCCAGCACTTCCGTGACCCAGAGATAGACAAGAGGTAGAAAATGGATGGATGGATCTTAGTGACCATACTTTCTCGCCAGCTTTAGGGGCATCTGCTGGAATGGACTGGTCATGTTCAGATTAAAAACGCCCACGCTCACTTAAAGTTCAAACCTGGATTAGGCACGCTCGTCCTTTGGTGTCATGTTCAATGGCAGGACCTCCCCCTCTGGGAATTGATCCCTCATTCCTCCCACCAACATTAATTCAGATCCACGTAGATTAAAAACCTATAAACTCAAGCCAATCGGGCCAATAGGTGGCAAGTCTCACATTATACCGATATATAAAACGGTATTGTTTTACATTGCCAGGTCTCCAGTTTTAGTGCCAGTAGCGATTTGTATGAGAAAGTTGCGTTACTTGACATAATGTAAACGTTTGCATTGCTCACTTTTTTCTGTCTGGCATTTGCCCTTTGTGGTATTTACAAGTTCATGCATTAATAACCTTCCTAAAATATTAGTGTTCCATTATTGTGGCATTATCACCAGGTATGGGAATAAAAGAGGAAAGGGAACTTGTGATCCAAAATTATTGCTGTATTGTGCCATTGATCGTGATACCACACAAAAATATTTTATGATTATAAATATAATAAAGTAAACATTTTTAAAAAGCAATATTGCCAACGGCAAAATAAATAAAATATTTGCAAGACAAAACATAGCAAGAATAAGGAGATGTATTTCTATGCTATTATTAGGCATAGTTTGAAAGCAACCAGCTGTATTTTGAGTACATTCATTACTAACACTCATTTGAAATATCCTTTTGAAGTAATATCACATTGTTGCCCCTTTTCAACTACATTTACATTCAAGGTTTTATTTTATATAGGGACTAGCCGGAGAAAATGTATAGATATATATTTTTATGTCATTTATTGTTATTACTACTACAACTACTACACCATAGAGCGAAATCCCAACTCCATGTTCCTCAGTAATGTGACACAGGAGGAAATAGTTAAAATTGTGAAAAAATGTAAATCAAAGACTTCAACTGATTGTAATGGAATTGATATGGATACGATAAAAAAGGTGATTGATGAGATATCAGGACCATTAATGTATATTAGTAACCTATCATTTCAAACAGGTACATTTCCAAACAAAATGAAAATATCTAAAGTTGCACCAATTTATAAGACTGGTGATAAACATCTATTTACAAATTATAGACCTGTTTCTTTACTTCCAAAATGTTCTAAAATCATTGAAAAACTGTTCAATAACAGATTAGAGAGTTTCATAAATAAATATAGAATACTCGAAGAGAACCATTATGGATACAGAGCTAATGTTTCAACTTCAATGGCTTTAATTGAAATCACAGAAGAAATTACCAATGCAATAGATAGTAAAGAATGTGCGGCAGCAGTGTTTATGGATCTAACTAAAGCATTTGACACAATTAATCACAATATTTTAATAAAAAAACTGGAACGATAAGGCATCAGAGGGTTAGTTTTAAATTGGATAAGAAGTTATCTAACGAACAGGAAACAATACGTGAAGCTAGGCGAACACACTTCTACAATGCTAAATATTTCCTGTGGTGTACCTCAGGGATCAATACTAGGACCTAAATTATTCAATCTCTATATAAATGACATTTGTAAAGTTACAAGAGATTTAAAGTTAGTATTATTTGCGGATGATACAACAGTGTTTTGTTCAGGAGAGAACACACAGTGGATAATACAAATGATAACAGAAGAAATTAACAAATTAAAAAAATGGTTTGACAAAAACAGACCATCATTGAATCTCAGTAAAACTAAAATAATGCTATTTGGTAACAATAGAAAAGAAAGTCAAACACAAATACAAAGAGACGGAATAGAAATTGAAAGAGTAAATGAAACCAAATTTCTAGGTATAATGATTGATGATAAATTGAACTGGAAATCTCATGTAAAAAATATACAACATAAGGTTGCAAGAAATACATCAATAATGAATAAAGCCAAATATGTTCTAGACCAAAAATCACTTTATATTCTCTACTGCTCACTAATGTTACCATATCTGAGTTACTGTGTAGAAATATGGGGAAATGATTACAAAAGAACACTTCATTCACTAACAGTGTTACAAAAAAGATCAGTTAGAATAATACGTAATGTTGGATATAGAGAACATACAAACCCTTTATTTATTGAATCAAAGATATTGAAATTCCACGACATAGTGGAATTGCAAACAACTAAGATTATACACAAAGCAAACTATAACCTGCTTCCCAAGAATATACAACAATTCTCCTCAACAAAAGAAGAGAAATATAATCTTAGAGAAAAATGTAATTTAAAACATTTGTATGCACGTACAACACTTAAGACCTTCAGTATATCAGTATGTGGAATTAAATTATGGAATGGATTAAGCAAAGCAATCAAACAATGTACCAATATGATCCACTTCAAGAAACTCTTCAAACTGGAAGTGTTTACAAAGTACAAAAATGAAGAACCATGATAAACATTCTGATTTTACTCACCCATTCATTCTCAAAATAATCTGATTTATCTCATCGTATGGAATAAAACTTACTTCACCAATTATTTATTTATTTATTTATTTATTTATTTGTATTGTGATTACGTATTACTTATGGAGTATACATTGTGAATACATTGAAAACAGGAAGTGAACAAAGGTTTTAGCAACTGTTATGTAAAGAAAAGGGGTAGGATTAAATAAGCTCTGCTTCTTCCTACTCCTTTTTGAACATGTTGAAAAGAGAAACTAGAAATTGTGATGTATCTTGTTGTATGCTTACATGTTCGAAATAAACTCAAACTCAACTCAACTCAACTCAACTCAACTCAACTATTCTTACCATTGTATGTATTTATTAATTGATTATTTATATATTAATAATATAATATTTTGTATACGTTTTTAAGTATTTTCAAAAACGTTCTTTTAGATCATGTACATTTAGTTATTGTATTTTATTTCCCTTTAAATTAATATAACGCACTTTGTGTTTAAAATGGCCAGTAAATAAAATGTGCTATACAAATAAAGATTTTATTTCATTTGACTTAAGGTATTATTTTATTTTATAATTCCTCCTATCCACTTTTTCTTTTCTTCTTTTCCGTGTCCTGTCCAGCTTCTCAGGCAAATCATATAGTTGATGTTGATGCCCATATCGACTAATCAGCAGAGGTGGGACCAAGTCATTGTTTTGCAAGTCACAAGTAAATCTCAAGTCTTTGCCCTCAAGTCTCGAGTCAAGTCCCGAGTCAAGACAGGCAAGTCCGAGTCAAGTCCAAAGTCAATACTGGAAAGTCTCAAGTCAAGTCCCAAGTCCTGCATTTTGGGTTTCGAGTCATTTCAAGTCTTTTTAACCGCAGACTGATATATGTACACAGATTGTGTATGCTTTTAAAACGCTGTATGTATTTATTATAAAAAAAACAGTGCTGACATTGCACTTCATAATAGCACTATTAACCAATTATTCTAAACATTAAACTGATTCATTTACAGTATAAACACATTTGAAAACCAAGTGCAACTGTACTTATTTGCACAAAAGTGTCAACATTGTATTTCCATGGAATATTACATTGTAACTAGTTCATCAGCAGTTTATATCATGTTGTTACTTTATCTCATTGATCTCATCTCACACTATATATGTGTTTATGTGTACGTACACATGAAAAACAACAAATACATCAATCATCAATCAATCAATGTTTACTTATATAGCCCTAAATCACTAGTGTCTCAAAGGGCTGCACAAACCACCACGACATCCTCGGTAGGCCCACATAAGGGCAAGGAAAACTCACACCCAGTGGGACATCGGTGACAATAATGACCCAGTGGGACATCGGTGACAATGATGACTATGAGAACCTTAGAGAGGAGGAAAACAATGGATGTCGAGCGGGTCTAACATGATACTGTGAAAGTTCAATCCACAATGGATCCAACACAGTCGCGAGAGTCCAGTCCAAAGCGGATCCAACACAGCAGCGAGAGTCCCGTTCACAGCGGAGCCAGCAGGAAACCATCCCAAGCGGAGGCGGATCAGCATCGCAGAGATGTCCCCAGCCGATACACAGGCAAGCTGTACATGGCCACCGGATCGGACCGGACCCCCTCCACAAGGGAGAGTGGGACATAGAAGAAAAAGAAAAGAAACGGCAGATCAACTGGTCTAAAAAGGGAGTCTATTTAAAGGTTAGAGTATACAAATGAGTTTTAAGGTGAGACTTAAATGCTTCTACTGAGGTGGCATCTCGAACTGTTACCGGGAGGGCATTCCAGAGTACTGGAGCCCGAACGGAAAACGCTCTATAGCCCGCAGACTTTTTTTGGGCTTTGGGAATCACTAACAAGCCGGAGTCCTTTGAACGCAGATTTCTTGCCGGGACATATGGTGCAATACAATCGGCAAGATAGGATGGAGCTAGACTGTGTAGTATTTTATACGTAAGTAGTAAAACCTCAAAGTCACATCTTAAGTGCACAGGAAGCCAGTGCAGGTGAGCCAGTACAGGCGTAATGTGATCAAACTTTCTTGTTCTTGTCAAAAGTCTAGCAGCCGCATTTTGTACCAACTGTAATCTTTTAATGCTAGACATGGGGAGACCCGAAAATAATACGTTACAGTAGTCGAGGCGAGACGTAACAAACGCATGGATAATGATCTCAGCGTCTTTAGTGAACATAACAATGAACATAACATGAACATGAACATAACATGAACATACATGAACATAACAATGAACAGTGCTGTACTAGTTAGATGTCAGGGCTCTATGGAATATGTACACATATTCTTAATATAGTATACATTTTAACTGACCTTTTTTTGACTACGTTTGTCTTTTTGTAGGTGGCTAAAATACGCGGTGCTGCTGACCACCGTCTAACGTTACGTTACTGTGTGTGATACATTCACTAACGTAACGTTATGTGTAGGTACCTCATGCAACCTCGCTAAAAAAAAAAATCACTTGACAAAAAGTATGAATAAGGTAGCGAACTGCAGTGGACGCAACAGATTGCCGTGTTTGCAATGACGTTATAACCATAGACATCTTATAAGTAGACGCAGAATATGCTGCTGTGACGCAAGCAATTTGGCCGCCATCTTGAAGTGGTGATGAGGAGCCGGCAAGCAGCCTAAACTGACACTTGACAGGTAGTAAACAAAGATGCTAGGATGGTATTCAGCGTTTTCCTGCTCAATTGAGCGGACTGTTGAAAATGGGAATTGGAGGATTACTTTTCACAAGTAGGAATTTACATTAACATACTATTGGTTGTATTTTGTGAAAAGAATATTACCACAGAGTTAAGCAGGAGCAAAGAACTACAATATTTGTATGTGAAAATAACAAAGAAATCTTCTGGGGGAGGATGACCGCCCTACAGGTATTTGGTTTACAAACTTTCATGCCCACCTAAATCAAAATTCACCAGCCGCCATTGATTATGATGCATTGTCATTTTATTGTAACCACAGATAAGTTTTCAAGTAACACTATTCAAATACTAACTTTGTCGAGTTAGACAGAATTGTGTTTTATTCTGAATCCAATGAAACAGATTGGTGGTTTTAGCTGAAATAAAGACTTTCAGGTGTTTATATATGTTCAAGTATTTGGCAGACACTTTTATCCAAAGCAACATACATGAAAAATACATATAAAACAATCATTGTAAACATGATCATTTAAAGGAAGAATGTAATAGAAAATATCAATACAAAGTGTCAAGACAGAATAAACTCTCTGCTGTTGCAGCAACAGAGATAAAGTCTATAACAGTGGTTCTCAACCTTTTTTCAGTGATGTACCCCCTGTGAACATTTTTTTAATTCAAGTACCCCCTGATCAGAGCAAAGCATTTTTGGTTGAAAAAAAGGGATAAAGAAGTAAAATACAGCACTAAGTCATCAGTTTCTGATTTATTAAATTGTATAACAGAGCAAAATATTGCACAATTGTAGTGGTCTTTCTTGAACTATTTGAAAAAAAAACGATGTAAAAATAACTAAAAACTTGTTGAAAAATAAACAAGTGATTCAATTATAAATATAGATTTCTACACATAGAAGTAATCATCAACTTAAAGTGCCCTCTTTGGGGATTGTAATAGAGATCCATCTGGATTCATCAACTTCATTCTAAACATTTCTTCACAAAAAAGAAATCTTTAACATCAATATTTATGGCACATGTCCACAAAAAAATCTAGCTGTCAACACTGAATAGTGCATTGTTGCATTTCTTTTCACAGTTTATGAATTTACATTCATATTTTGTTGAAGTATTTTTCAATAAATATATTTATAAAGGATTTTGAATTGTTGCTATTTTTAGAATATGTAAAAAAATATCATGAACCCCTTGGGATACCTTCAAGTACCCCCATTTGAGAACCTCTGGTCTGTAGATCCATAAGATATATAGATATCGAATGTATTCATACATCGTTCATGTAGGATATGCGCATGTATATACAACCTAATCATATTGTTTCTTAAACTTCAAAATACCTGACTGTTTTTTTCCCCTTCTCTGGGATTATATTCCCAGTTTTGATTCCAGACGTCTGGTCACTTATAGCATATAAGAATATTCTATTACTGTTAAGCAAATTATGAACACGCCAAGACATGTGTCCTTTATCATAGTTACACGTATGACAAAAAAGCGCGTGAATATAAGTGGTATTCAGTGAGTTAATATGAATTAAATGCACTGACAGTTCATTGTTCCTACCAGATGAATTGCACTGAGTGGAGCGGATCACCACTCCAAGATGGCGGCCCCGCGTCACGTCTGCGGCAGTAGGCAGTATCGCTCGATACTGCGTCTACTTATAAGATGTCTATGGTTATAACGCTAGCAGTGAGTTTACCGCCTCACTGATTTAACTACACAGCAAATAAAAGTCACGTTACTCAGCCAATAAACGTTAGCTTACATTCAAAACGTAGCCTTCTTTGTGCAACTTCAAATGTCGAACGAAGTTGGAAGTTGTTGCGTCTCCGTCTGTAATCTTCCAACCGCATGTTTTGCATACGGCAATTCCTGATTTGTTGACCAAGTCGTAGATTTAATACCCGAACGAAACACTTTATGGCATAATTTTCTTCACTAATCCTTCTGTTGTTTGAAAGCTCTTCTTCGTTGGTTTTCCTGCAATTTGATTGGTTGAATGCTGTGTGACGAAAACAACGTGGGTGTAACTTGATTGACTGTTGTTCTGACAGGTAGCGCGCACACTGTCATCGCACACATGTTGACAAACACGCGTACACAATGGAAGATACGGGGCGCTCCTGAATAACTTTTTAATTGTTGGGTTTTGGGGAAAGTAGCAAGTCATGTCAAGTCAAAAGGCTCAAGTCCAAGTCAAGTAACAAGTCATTGATGTTAAAGTCTAAGTCGAGTTGCAAGTCTTTTTACATTTTGTCAAGTCGAGTCTAAAGTCATCAAATTCATGACTCGAGTCTGACTCGAATCCAAGTCTTGTGACTCGAGTCCACACCTCTGCTAATCAGAGTTACTTTACAAAAGAGAACTGTAGGATACTTCTCTTGTTGTCTTATTTGTATTTGACTTTATTGAATGCATTTATATTATCATTTGTTGCAGCTCGGCCAGAGCAGAAGGGGATAGAAAGAGGGAAAAAAATGAAGACAGAGGGGGAAATTGTGGGTACAAGAGGGGGATTAACAACAACAACAACAACAAAAAACACATTAAAAACAACAACAGCAAACACGACAACAACAACAACAACAATAGAGCAACATCAGCACATACGATCATACTTGCCAACCCTCCCGATTTTCCCGGGATACTCCCAAATCTCAGTGCACCTCCCGAAAATCTCCCGGGGAAAACATACTCCGGAATTTTTCCTGATTTCCACCCGGACAACAATATTGGGGTCGTGCCTTAAAGACGCTGCCTTTAACGTCCTCTACAACCTGTCGTCACGTCCGCTATTCCTCTGTACAAACAGCGTGCCGGCTCAATCACTTAAAGGCCTACTGAAATTAGATTTTCTTGTTCAAACGGGGATAGCAGGTCCAATCTATGTATTATACTTGATCATTTCGCAATATTGCCATATTTTTGATGAAAGGATTTAGTAGAGAACATCGATGATAAAGTTCGCAACTTTTGGTCGCTAAAAAAAAAGCTTTGCCTGTACCGGAAGTAACAGACGAGGTGCGCGTGACGTCACTGGTTGTAGAGTTCCTCACATCCTCACATTGTTTACAATCATGGCCACCAGCAGCGAGAGCGATTCGGACAGAGAAAGCGACAATTTCCCCATTAACTTGAGCGAGGATGAAACATTTGTGGATGAGGATAATGAGAGTGAAGGACTAGAAGAAAAAAAAAGACGAGGGCAGTGGGGGCGATTCAGATGTTATTAGACACATATACTACAATAATTCTGGAAAATCTTTTTTTTGAAAATCCCTTATCTGCTTATTGTGTTACTAGTGTTTTAGTGAGATTATATTGTCATACCTGAAAGTCGGAGGGGTGTGGTGACCACCAGTGTCTCTGAGGGAAGCCATGGAGGAGCAAAGAAAGTTGCAGCTGCCTCTTTGACAGCTGCAGGAGGAATGACACAAGCTCCGTCCATGTTTACAGTAAGAGCCAACTTATTACCACAATTTTCTCACCAAAACCTGCAAGTTGACTTGTTCGCTTGACCGCTCTGTTCCATAGTAAAGCTTCACAACAAACAAAAAAACACCGGCTTTGTTTGTGTTGCTACAGCCGGCTGCAATACACCGCTTTCCACCAACATCTTTCTTCTTTGTAGTCTCCATTATTAAAGGAACAATATGCAAAAGATTCAGCAACACAGATGTCCAGAATACTGTGCAATTCTGAAATAAAAACAGACTACTTTTAGCCGTGATCGGTGCTGGGAGAACATATCCGCTACCACCGGTGACGTCACGCGCACACGTCATCATACGCACCATCATTCCGCGACGTTTTCAATAGGATACCTCAGGGGAAATTTCAAATTGCAATTTAGTAAACTAAACCAGCTGTATTGGCATGTGTTGCAATGTTAAGATTTCATCATTGATATATAAACTATCAGACTGTGTGGTCGGTAGTAGTTGGTTTCAGTAGGCCTTTAATATATGCGACACACATAATTGAATGCCACGCATACTTGGTCCACAGCCATACAGGGTACACTGAGGGTGGCCGTATAAACAATTTTGACACTGTACTGTTACAAATATGCGCCACACTGTGAACCCACACCAAACAATAATGATAAACACATTTCGGGAGAACATCCGCACCGTAACACAGCATAAAATCAACAGAACAAATACCCAGAACCCCTTACAGAACTAACTCTACAGGGACGCTACAATATACACCAAACCCCGCCCCCCAACCCTGCCCACCTCAACACCCCCGCCCCCGGTCTCAAGGTTGGCAAGTATGGTGTGAGTTTATGTATGTACTGTATATGTACTTTTATATGTACAAAATGTGTATATGTATGTTTGTTCAGTGAATTATTTTTTTTTACCTTTTCCATTAGCGGAATGTAATAAGTGGACCCCAAACGGCCCCAAAGTGTAGTACAAATAATCATCATAATAATAATAATATAATACATATTATTTGATATAGCGCTTTTCAGGGTACTCAAAGAAGCTTTACAGGATAATTATGACAATATGAATCAGTTCAAAGTAAGAATACACAATACTGGAAATATAAAAGCAGTACTTACAAACCCTGTTTCCATATCAGTTGGGAAATTGTGTTAGATGTAAATATAAACTGAATACAATGATTTTCAACCCATATTCAGTTGAATATGCTACAAAGACAACATATTTGATGTTCAAACTCATAAACATTTTTTTTTTCAAAAATTCTTTAACTTTAGAATTTCATGCCAGCAACACGTGACAAAGAATTTGGGAAAGGTGGCAATACATACCGATCAAGTTGAGGAATGCTCATCAAACACTTATTTGGAACATTCCACAGGTGTGCAGGCTAATTGGAAACAGGTGGGTGCCATGATTGGGTATAAAAACAGCTTTCCAAAAAATGCTCAGTCTTTCACAAGAAAGGATGGAGCGAGGTACACCCCTTTGTCCACAACTGCGTGAGCACTGAGCAAATAGTCAAACAGATTAAGAACATCGTTTCTCAAAATGCAATTGCAAGAAATTTAGGGATTTCAACATATACGGTCAATAATATTATCAAAAGGTTCAGAGAATCTGGAGAAATCACTCCACGTAAGCGGCATGGCCGGAAACCAACATTGAATGACCGTGACCTTCGATCCCTCAGACGGCACAGTATTAAAAACCGACATCAATCTCTAAAGGATATCAGCACATGGGCTCATGAACACTTCAGAAAACCACTGTCACTAAATACAGTTTGTCGCTAAATCTGTAAGTGCAAGTTAAAGCTCAACTATGCAAAGCGAAAGCCATTTATCAACAACATCCAGAAACGCCGCTGGCTTCTCTGGGCCCGAGATCATCTAAGATGGACTGATGCAAAGTGGAGAAGTGCCCTATGGTCTGACGAGTCCACATTTCAAATTGTTTTTTGGAAATATTCAACACTGTGTCATCCGGACCAAAGGGGAAGCGAACCATCCGGACTGTTATCGACGCAAAGGTTCAAAAGCCAGCATCTGTGGTGGTATGGGGGTGCATTCGTGCCCGAGGCATGGGTAACTTACACATCTGTGAAGGCACCTTTAATGCTGAAAGGTACATACAGGTTTTTTGAACATCCAAGCGCTGTCTTTTTAATGGACGCCCCTGCTTATTTCAGAAAGACACTGCCAAGCCACATTCAGCATGTGTTACAACAGCTAGGCTTCGTAAAAAAAGATTGCGGGTACTTTCCTGGCCCGCCTGCAGTCCAGACCATTCTCCCATCGAAAATGTGTGGCACATTATGAAGCGTAAAATACGACAGCGGATACCCTAGACTGTTGAACGACTGAAGCTCTACATAAAACAAGAATAGGAAAGAATTCCACTTTCAAAGCTTCAACAATTAGTTTCAACAGTTCCCAAACGTTTATCGAGTGTTGTTAAAATAATAAGTGATGTAACACAGTGGTGAACATGCCCTCTCCCAACTACTTTGCCACGTGTTGCAGCCATGAAATTTTTAAATTAATAATAATTTGCAAAAAAAAAAAAAAACAGTTTTTATGAGTTTGAACATCAAATATCTTGTCTTTGTAGTGCATTCAATTGAATATGGCTTGAAAGGGATTTGCAAATCATTGTATTCCGTTTATATTTACATCAAACACAATTTCCCAACTCATGTGGAAACGGGGTTTGTAGTAATAATGCATATCAACACAGGACATTACGAGACGGGACATTACAAGACACAGAACAGTTGTAAAGGATAATATATTTTCATAAATGCCATCTGTAAAAAATAAAATAGGGTCAGTTTATGGATGTACAGTACAGTATTGCAATATGAGAAATGCATTCAAGAAGCTAAAGTACTTATTTAGTTTGAACATGTTGTCTCACACCTCAGCCTTGCCATGTGACGGTCCACAATTTGGGTGTGAAACATGTGTCACATTACTTTTGTCGATGGAAGTGCACGCCGCTTCTTTTGTAACACAACTCACCACTAGAACTATTTAATGCTAAGCAGCTCTTACAAATTTGGTAACAACAAGAGAGGATAGGTCTTCCACCACCACAACCGCTAAAGACTCTTTAGAATGAGATCCAAATGTGCTGGACGACATGTATTTGGTTGTGCTGATGTAACGCTACACTGTAGCCACATAATGCTGACAATCAGTGCTAAGTTGTGGTCGAGCCAGATGTCTAAACACACTGCAGTGTTGACAGGCTGGGGCCCAATGTTTACAGTTGCCTGGAAAGATGCTGCTTTTCAGTCGTGAAGAAAGCCTTATTGGAAATAAAGTATGAACCCCCATTATCGACTCTCTGAGTGGATTAAGACGTTAAATAATTTATGGTACATACTGCATGTCCCGTTCCTAAAATCAGACACATTACCTGATGTACTTTGTTGGGAAAATTGTTGCATGATGTTAGAGCTGGGCGATATATCGATATACTCGATTTATCGCTGGTTTGTCTCTGTGCGATAAAGAAAATGACTATATCGTGATATTTGTGTATACGTTCTCACTTAGTTGATTTTAGCTGCGGGCATTACACTACAGCAGGGGTCGGAAACCTTTTTGGCTGAGAGAGCCAAGAAGCCAAATATTTTAAAATGTATTTCCCTAAGAGCCATATAATATTTTTTTTAACACTGAACACAACTAAACGCGTGCATTTTTAAGTAAGACCAACATTTCCAGAGTATAATAGGTCTCTTATTCTTTGTAATAACATTGTTATTCTGAAGCTAACTGTGGAGGGGGCGTGGCCTGCGGGCCTGCAGCAAAGCAGGTGGGTAGAAGGCCCACCTGGGCCTTGTTATCTAATCACCTGTCGCTCTGTTATAAGCAGCACCCAGAAGGAGAGACAGGGTTGGGGCTGGAGCCAGAGGGCGAATGAGGACAAAAGAGAAAAAGACAATTGCTGTAAAGCAACTGAGAGACTAATTGAAAAAAAAAACAATATTTTAACCCTAAAACAGGCTCTCATGTCGGTGCTTGGTGGTCTGAAGAACCCCCAGGAGGGCAAGCCCAACACTAACCAATAACAAATAAATTACTTCTTACCATTAATGCAACTTCTTGAACATAAAAATGTATGAGAATGTTTTATATTTTGAATGTTATTTTTAACACTATGATTACGAGTGGAATTTTTCATTACTTATCCTGTTCAGCAATGTCAGCTCAGATTTATCTGAGAGCCAGATGCAGTCATCAAAAGAGCCACATCTGGCTCTAGAGCCATAGGTGCCCTACCCCTGCATTACAGGTTATTCTCTCTCTGTTGTCTCTCCTTCTCACGGACAGCAAGCGCACCTTCTTACATACATCACATACAGTCACGTCATACATCACATACGTATACGCCCTCGCGGAGCAGAGAGGTAGCACATGGGTAATGTTAGCTGTGATGCTAGCGGTAATACGAGATAAAAAAGGTGCGAATCTAGTATCAAATGAAGGAAGAATTCATTCCCAAGAAAAACTGCAGGGGGTCCATCGTCTGGCGGTGGTCTGGCTTCAAGTGGGAATATGTCAAACAGACAACCGTAATTTTTCAAGTTTGGTGCTAAAGCGTTGCTACAAAAAGTAGCATTACTGCTAATATGTAGCATCATTTGAAAAGTCACCTGCTAGAGAATGAAGAGCGCTTACTCTGCATGTCATCATCTCCATTCGGTGCCACACGCCCACAAAATCATGCACAAAAGTGCACTTTATTAGTTTTAAACTATTTTAGTGGCGTTCTGTACAAAAAGTGCACTTTAATTTGATGTTTTTTTTAAATGTCATCTTAGTGACATCATGCACAAAAGTGCGCTAATAGCTTGTTTTAAAATGTCTCTGACAATTTTGCACTTTCTGTTTTGGAAATGACATGAACGTTTGTGACACTGCTTGATAACTGTTTAATAAATACAGTTTTGGTCAATTGACTTAGTCGTGATTTCTCTCTCTGCATGAGAGTTTAAAATAAGCATATATTAATGCAGTATGAAGAAGAATGTTTTAATGTAGACACATAGAATCATCATACTGATGTGATTATATGCATCAAGTGTTCATTCAAGGCTAAGGCAAAATATTGAGATATATATCATGTATCGCGATATGGCCTAAAATTATTGAGATATTAAAAAAACGGCCGTATCGCCCAGCCCTACATGATATAAGACCTATTTTGTACCTTTCAATAAAACCAACACTGATTTAAATATTGCTGCTTTTTGCAGTCAAAGGCCATGTGACATTGCTCCACTTCTGGGTTCTTGACCATGAGCCTCTACCATGAATTGATTAACGTGGACCCCAACTTAAACAAATTGAAAAACTTATTCTGTTGTTACAATTGAGCGGTAAATTGTACGGAATATGTACTGTGCAATCTACTAATAAAAGCTTCAATCAATCAATCAATGACACAAATCAAATAATAATTTGCAGTATATGGTAAAGCTGGGCAATTATGGCTAAAATCCAGTCAATGGAGCATTGTGCCCTTTTCAAGGCAAGGTTGAATTTCAATATTTTTGATTCTATAAATAAAGGGTTGGAATTTTCCAGATAGCAGCCAACATTATGTATTATTTAAACTTACCTCTTTTGCAACACAATTAGTGAATGAAGTGTACTTTTGTTAACCTGACTCTCACACACAAGGATCTGATATCGAGGGCAATGTAAACTACTTCAATATAGCAAAAAAATAATGAACCAATCAGGATCGCCGGGCGGGATTTCATAGATGTGACGTAGCGCCGAAGCGACTGTTTGATTCAAACAAGAATGGCGGCGTGTGCTGACATTGATTCTGCTATTGCAACTAAGCATATTCGAGACGGTCTGTCCTGAACGATCAACAATTTCAAACCAAGTTCTGTTAGACGTACGTCTATGCTTTTTTCGTTGGCGACTTTGTGAAATATTTTTTTGCTGTTCCCAATGCAGCCTTTTGTTGGCATATTTTCTTTGCACGAACGACATCGATCGTCTACTGACATTGCTGCGTTATTTCAGTAAAAGTTCTCTAACTCAGTGGTTATCAAATGGGGGTACCCGTACCCCTGGGGGTACTTGAAAGTATGCCAAGGGGTACGTGAGATGTTTTAAAAATATTCTAAAAATAGCAACAATTCAAAAATCCTTTATAAATACATTTATTGTATTATACTTCAACAAAACATGAATGGAAGTTCATAAACTGTGAAAAAAAAATACAACAATGCGATATTCAGTGTTGACAGCTAGATTTTTTGTGGACATGTTCCATAAATATTGATGTTAAAGATTTATTTTTTTGTGGGGAAATGTTTAGAATTAAGTTCATGAATCCAGATGGATCTCTATTACAATCCCCAAAGAGGGCACTTTAAGTTGATGATTACTTCTATGTGTAGAAATCTTTATTTATAATTGAATCACTTGTTTATTTTTCAACAAGTTTTTAGTTATTTTTATACCTTTTTTTCTAAATAGTTCACGAAAGACCACTACAAATGAGCAATAATTTGCACTGTTATACATTTTAATAATTCAGATACTGATGACATAGTGCTGTATTTTACTTCTTTATCTCTTTTTTTCAACCAAAAATGCTTTGCTCTGATTAGGCGGTACTTGAATTAAAAAAAAATTCACAGGGGTACATCACTGAAAAAAGGTTGAGAACCAATGCTCTAACTTGTCGCTTTGTCATTATCCTATATGTCGGGTGTGTTCTATTTTGGATTTCGCAGCGTCGCTCTCATCGGCGTCACGGGTTAATTTCGATGTGAGTGTTTGAAGTAGCACGTCATTCAAGATAACGGACAAGTGGTTTATCCAATCACATGCAATGATTTTTAAAAAAAATTTTTTACAAGGCTCCACCTTCTGAAATACATCCTATTGAGAAGTCCCAGATCCTTGTGTGGCGCTCAGCTAACTCCAAGGATCTAGCGAGAGTCTGTTCATACTTTTGTAGTTATACCCCCACAATGTCCACTTTTTTTACATAA
Organism: Nerophis ophidion; assembly: GCF_033978795.1. Classification (NCBI taxonomy): domain Eukaryota; kingdom Metazoa; phylum Chordata; class Actinopteri; order Syngnathiformes; family Syngnathidae; genus Nerophis; species Nerophis ophidion. The sequence goes on along the minus strand of NC_084616.1, from coordinate 41,269,788 downwards.
TTTAAGTTGCAGTGTTATCTGGAGCAGTGACCTCCAGCCTCCCAGTACATCAAAACAAACAATAATTATCTTAAAAATATGCTCATAAAACCCACAATAGTCAGCTATTATGCATTCTATTAAGAATGTGGATCCTTCAAGTAGATAAAAACAACAATATTGCTATCAATAATCTTTCAATATGTTGTTAGTGAAGTCATTATGTAATTTTTCTGTATCTGTGTGTGCCCTGTGATGAGGTGGCGACTTGTCAAGGGTGTACCCCGCCTTCCAGCCGAATGCATCTGGGATAGGCTCCAACACCCCCCGAAAGGGACAAGCAGTATAAAATGGATGGATAATAACACCAGCCAACAGTAGACAATATGGAGTGATTTTTGGTCTGGGACACATTTAGCTTTATTCATTATTTAAATATTTCTTGTCACCTTATGTTGTGTATTTTATATGAGATTTTACACATATAATGTAATGTATTTTACCCTGTTAATATCTACTTTGTCTATTTGTGTTTGACTTTCTCTTCTACTGTTACCAAATAGCATTATTTTAGTTTTACTGTTTTTGTCAAACCATCTCATGTTAACTTCTTGTGTTATTATTTGTATAAGCATCCGTGTGGTCTCTCCTAAACAAAACACAGTCGTGTCATCTGCAAATAGTACTAACTTTAAGTCCCTTTTAACTTTACAAATGTTGTTTATATAGTGATTGAACACATTTTTTCCCAGTATTGATCCCTGGGATGTGTCGCAATATAATTAATGCTGTAGACGTGTGTTCGCTTAGATTCATGTATTGCTTTCTGTTGCTTATGTAGGTTCTCATCCAGTTCAAAACCAGCTTTCTGATGCCATACAGTTCTAATTTGTCAAGATAATATGATTAACTGCGTCAAATGCTTTTGTTAGATCCATAACCACTGCTGGTGCACAATGATTATCATGTATTGCCTAGGTAATCTCTTCCGTTATATCGATTAATGCCTTCGATTTTGAGATGTTGGCTGTGTATCAGTGTTGGTTCTCTGCCAGTGTTCCATTTTTATTCATTAACTTTTCTGCTTTGAATTACAATTTCAATATTTTTGGAAAATTGTGAAAGTATAGAAACAGGTTTGTATTTTGTAAACTGGTGTTGGTCCCCAGTCTCATTAATTGGTACAACTTTTGCTATTTTCATTTTGTTTGGGAACCTGCCTATTTGACATGAAACAATGCTGATATACTTTAAAGCAGTGGTTCTCAACCTTTTTTCAGTGCTGAACCCCCTGTCAACATATTTTTTAATTCAAGTGCCCCCTAATCAGAGCAAAGTATTTTTGGTCGAAAAAAAGATAAAGAAGTAAAATACAGCACTATGTCATCAGTTTATGATTCATTACATTGTATAACAGTGCAAAATATTGCTCATTTGTAGTGGTCTTTCTTTAACTATTTGTAAAAAAATATATAAAATAATAAAAAACTTGAAAATAAACAAGATAAATAAAGATTTCTACACATAGAAGTAATCATCAACTTAAAGTGCCTTCTTTGGGGATTGTAATAGAGATCCATCTGGATTCATGAACTTAATTCTAAACATATCTTCACAAATAAAGAAATCTTTAACATCAATATTTATGGAACATGTCTACAAAAAATCCAGCTGTCATTACTGAATATTGCATTGTCGTATTTTTTTCACAGTTTATGAACTACCATTCATATGTTGTTGAAGTATTATTCAATAAATACATTTATAAAGGATTTTTGAATTGTTGCTATTTTTAAAATATTTAAAAAAAATCTCAAGTACCCCTTGGCATACCTTTAAGTACCCCCAGGGGTACGCGTACACCCAGTTGAGAACCACTGCTCTAAAGGATAGGTGTCAAAGTCGTTTTCACTGAGGGGCACATCGCAGTTATGCTTGGCCCCAGAAGGCCACATCTAATTACTTACTATTATTACACAATCATTTTATTAGTAGTTTTATTAGTAGATTTTTTATGATATGGTAAGTTGCAATAATTTTCCCTCGATATTTAGTGTATATTATTGTAAATGGAACATTTTTCAACTGTAAAATTCACATTTGTTTTTTTACTGTAAATAAAAAAAACCCTGCAATTTTAAACTTAGTTTACTGAGCTGCCATTTTGTTTGGTTTTACCACAAATCCACAACCGTAGATTTTTCGGTATGTTACTGGAAATGCCAAAACGGTACCAGAGTTTATTACAGTAAAAAAGTACTTAAAAAAAAATATATATATATATATATTTAGAGACAAATGCTTTAAACACCACAGTAAATTTCCCAATTTTGCCGTGAAATCTATTGCTATTTTTACATTGCACACTTTGATTGATTACTTGCTTTGAAATCATTATTATTAATATATATCCGCCCGATTATAGCTGAGAAATGCTCCAGCGCCCCCCGCGACCCAGAAGGGAATAAGCGGTAGAAATGGATGGATGGATGGATGGATGTTTTTTATTTTTATTTAAAATTTTTTTGAATGTTTGAGAGTATATTTCTGCGTAATTAGACAATATTTAATTTAACATAATTTGCAATAACATGAAGTATTTATTTTTTTGAATGTGTGTGTGAATGGGTAAATGTAGAAGTAGTGTCAAAGGGCTTTGAGTACCTTGAAGGTAGAAAAGCGCTATACAAGTACAACCTATTTATTTATCATTTATTTAATAAGAAAAGTTACTGTACTTTATTGATACATATTATTTCCAGGCTTTCGAGGGCCAAATAAAATGAAGTCACGGGCCATATCTGGCTTCCGGTCTTTGAGTTTCTCACATGTTCTCTAAAGGTTCTGAAATCTCTTTAGTTACCTTTTTTATTGTTTCGAAATAAATTATGTTACAATCAGTTGAGTTCTTTGATTTAAATGTGTTTGCACTTGTTAAATATTTCTTCTTCAGTCACGTCAGTGAGGAACATCAAATTGGGATGTCTGTTTGGTGTCCTTAAATTAAATAGTGAACATACAAGACAACGTGTCTTTTATTAGTAAGTAAACAAACAAAGGCTCATAATTTAGTCTGCTGACGTATGCAGTAACATATTGTGTCATTTTCCATGCTATTATTTTGTCAACATTATTAAGGACAAGTAGTAGAAAATTAATTATTAATCTACTTGTTCATTTACTGTTAATATCTGCTTACTTTCTCTTTTAACATGTTCTATCTACACTTCTGTTAAAATGTAATAATCACTTATTCTTCTCTTATTTGATACTTTACATTAGTTTTGGATGATACCACACATTTGGGTATCAATCCGATACCAAGTAGGTGCAGGATCATACATTGGTCGAATTCAAAGTCCTCATGTGTCCAGGGACGTAATTCCCGAGTTTATAAATATAACATAAATTTAAAAAAACAAAAGAAAATTTTGTGATGTTAAAAAATATCGATGTAATCATAGTAGTATTGACTTGATACGCTATTGTACGTGGTATCATTACAGCGGATGTTAGATGTGGATCCACCCACGGCGTTTGTTTATATTGTAGTGTCCTGGAAGAGTTGGTGCTGCAGGGAGTTCCGGTGTTGCGATCCGTGACTCAGATCTTCACATGTTTATTTTTCCATCTTTGTTTGTGGCGACTTGTCCAGGGTGTACACTGCCTTCCGCCCGATTGTAGCTGAGATAGGCGCCAGCGCCCCCCGCGACCCCGAAAGGGAATAAGCGGTAGAAAATGGATGGATGGATGTTTCATTCTCTTCTGACCCACTTACTTCCTGTTTAGTCCGTTACCATGGTTACACATTGATTTCACCTGCTCCTCGTTTTCTATACACACCTGGTTCTCCTTGGTTTCTCCCTATATAAGTGTTCCTCTTTTCTTTGTTCAGTCTGGGTCCATAAATTTGCCTTTTAGCAACAGTATTGACTGACTTCATGTAAGTATATTCTCGCTAGCTTTTCACGCTAAACCTTGGTTTTATCTCAGCTCTCACGCTGATGAATTGTTTTTCCTTTTTTGTGTGCCTTTGTGCCAGTCTTAGTTTTTATGTTTTTTATTCCTAGCTTTTATGCTAGCGCCCTTGGTTTATTTTGTCTGTTATCTCCAGTATTTTTGTTCGTAGCCTGCTTTTGTTAATTTTAATAAATCATTTAAACTTACCATTGCTGTGTTCTTGTCGACGCATCCACGGAGGGACAAACCCGGCATTACTATGCCAATCAGTCATTACATTCCGGGAGTTTGTTCTGTAGTGTTTATGTTGTGTTGCGGTGCAAATATTCTTCCAAAATGTGTTCTCCATTGTTGTTTAGTGGGGTTTCACTATATGGCACATATTTATGACAGTGTTGGCATTGTTCAATATGTCCACCCCAAGTGTGACATGTATGGCTGTTGAATAAGTATGCCCTTCATTCACTCGTGTGCAGTGTGTTCAAAGTTAAGATGATTGTCAGGCACAATACAATCCTGATTAGGCTTTGGTAATTATCAAACATTTTTTGATTTGTGACTCATTTAATGCGGTAAACGGGCCAAATACGAAATTGCACTCAACAAGACTGATTTTTCAAAAATACTTTTAAAGATTGAAAGTTGCCATCGATCCCACTTGAGTACTCGGCATTGTCCGCGGGTGCTTGGCCCCCGAAGCACCCACGGGATCGGCGCCTATGCATCAGAGAAACACCGAACAAGTTTGCATTCCAGTATGGAGACTGATGCAAACATAATCCTAGTAATCAAAACAAAATCGTTTTTTTTTCCAACACAAACTATGCTTTGTGCGATGAGGTCTCTAATCTTCCACAGAATATGAAGTCAAAATCATTTTAAGCACACTGATTACCTTCAATTTTTGCTCCAAGAAAAAGGATTTAAATGTTTGTACTTCACTTCATCCCACTCCAGATCATGTTTAATGTAACACGGATAATCAAAACATCCGTCATTCCAGCCCACTAAATTGACTTTCCAAAGTTGTGTCTGGACAAGAAATATCCTTTACTTTCGTCACAGCAATGCATGTATGGGAGAAACTCTGCAATTACAGTCAACCATTGGGCTCTACGCTAACAGGTTTACAGTTATGCTCCTCTCAGCTGTGTCCTGCTCACATCTCATAGTCCCTACACTCCTCCACTCCTCCACTCACATCCCAACAATCACAGGGCAGCTCTCTATTCCACTTTCTCACAGTTTTTTTTTCTTGAAGTTTCACAACTCAACTTGTGTGGCCACCCCCAGAAGTTTTTTTTTTTTCCACATTAACTCTGTACAACCGATCCTTGGTGTGAGGAAGAGTGTAAGACACGGCAAAACCAGAGTGTGGAAGCACACCAGCCGCGAGAGAAATCTGATTTATTATCACCAAAAATCAGCTGCAGATGTCTTGCTCACAGATTCTCCCCCTGCTGCCAATTACAGACACTCAAGCAATGATCTGTTCGACCCCAGTGTGTCTCTTCATCCACACACCTGTGAGAAAGCTCATGCACAACCTTAAAATTGGGTTTAGACTGGAAGTGCATTTTTGGACTTTTTCAAGCAAATGCCAGTGACAGCCCATGTTCAGTAGATGTCCATTACTACAACAACATTAGCTCTGTGATGTCAGCTCCTTCCAGTTTTTTTTCCCTTTTCCACAACCGTCATTATGTCCAGTCGTTATACCGTAACCACCAAAACCATCCACTGGATTTAGCTTAATCTATCTAAAGTTTGGAGGGATTTCATTGTTTAGAGGAAGGAAGATTTGAACTTGATAATGGCTCACATACATCATGATGGTGAAACTGAAGGCTAAGATACAATTTCATCCAGCATTTTGCAGTCTTTGCTCATAATCCCCCCCCCCCCCAGTCAGCGAAAAAACATCTCAAAGGACTCATGTTATGATTTTTTTCCCTCTCTAATTTCACCTATTTGGGTGAAAAATATTTTTTGCAAACCAGTAATTATAGTCTGCGAATGATGTGTTGTTGTTGTTGAGTGTCGGTGCTGTCTAGAGCTCGAAAGAGTATCCGTGTAATACTCTTCCATATCAGTAGGTGGCAGCCGGTAGTTAATTGCTCTGTAGATGTAAGAAACAGTGGGAGGCAGAGTGAAGGTAAAAAGGTATCTAATGCTTAAACCAAAAATAAACAAAAAGTGAGTGCCCCTAAGAAAATGCATTGAAGCTTAGGGAAGACTATGCAGAAAGAAAGTAAAACTGAACTGGCTACAAAATAAACAAAAACAGAATGCTGGACGACAGCAAAGACTTACTGTGGAGCAAAGACGGCGTTCAAAAGTACATCCAAACATGACATGACAATCAACAATGTCCCCACAAAGAACCCAATCAATCAATCAATGTTTATTTATATAGCCCTGAATCACAAGTGTTTCAAAGGGCTGCACAAACCACAACGACATCCTCGTTAGAGCCCACATAAGGGAAAGAAAAAACTCACCCCAGTGGGACATCGGTGACAGTGACTATGATGACTATGAGAAACCTTGGAGAGGAACACATATGTGGGCAACCCCCCCCAAGGGACCGAAAGCAATGGATGTCGAGCGGGTCTAACATGATATTGTGAAAGTCCAAACCATAGTGGATCAAACATAATGGTGTGAGTCCAGTCCAAAGTGGATACAATATAGTAGCGAGAGTCCCGTTTAAACTGGAGCGAGCAGGAAACCATCCCAAGTGGAAGCGGATCAGCAGCGCAAAGATGTCCCCAACCGATACAGAGGCAAGCGGTCCATCCTGGGTCCCGACTCTGCACGAGCGGTCCATCCTGGGTCCCGACTCTGGACATTCAGTACTTCATCCATGGCCACCGGACCTGTGTCCCCCACCCTCCACAAGGGAGAGGGAGACAGAAGAGAAAAAGAAAACAGACGGCAGATCAACTGGTCTAAAAAGGGGGTATATTTAAAGGCTAGAGTATACAAATGAGTTTTAAGATGAGACTTAAATACTTCTACTGAGGTAGCATCTAGAACTGTTACTGGGAGGGCATTCCAGAGTACTGGAGCCCGAATGGAAACGCTCTATAGCCCGCAGACTTTTTTTGGGCTCTGGGAATCACTAATAAGCCGGAGTCCTTTGAACGCAGATTTCTTGCCGGGACATATGGCACAATACAATCGGCAAGATAGGATGGAGCTAGACCGTGTAGTATTTTATACGTAAGTAGTAAAACCTTAAAGTCACATCTTAAGTGCACAGGAAGCCAGTGCAGGTGAGCCAGTACAGGCGTAATGTGCTTAAACGTTCTTGTACTTGTCAAAAGTCTAGCAGCCGCATTTTGTACCAACTGTAATCATTTAATGCTAGACATGGGAAGACCCGGAAATAATACGTTACAGTGGATAATGATCTCGGTGTTGCTAGTGGACAAAATGGGGCGAATTTTAGCGATATTACGGATATGAAGGAAGGCCGGGGCTTCACGGTTGTAGAGGGGTTAGTGCGTCGGCCTCACAATACTGAGGTCCTGAGTAGTCAGGGTTCAATCCCAGGCTCGGGATCTTTCTGTGTGGAGTTTGCATGTTCTCCCCTTCAATGCGTGGGTTCCCTCCGGGTACTGGAGCTTCCTCCCACTTCCAAAGACATGCACCTGGGGATAGGTTGATTGGCAACACTAAATTGGCCCTAGTGTTTGAATTTGAGTGTGAAGCCTGAGCTGATTGTTGCTTTCTTGTATCCTACAAGGTGTGTGGGCTGACGTTGGCAGCTGATGGGAGTGAGGACCAGCTCATTTACTGCCTAAAGGAGGGACAGAGATGTCAGGCAGGCAGAGAGATGCTTTTGAGGGCTAGACAGCAGGGTGCTGCTGTGGTTCCGGAAGAGGAGGCGAGTGATGAGGAACAGCAGTTCCTCAATGAACTTGTGATTGAAGAGGAGTAGGATGATGAGTGGGTTTGAGTTGCATTTGGGGTTGCGTTTGCTGCAGTATTTAGTTTTGATGGTTTTATAGAGTACTTGGTACCATAATTTGATTTTTCTTGTATGCTGCTTTATTTAAAACTTGGAGTACTGTATTTATTTTATTTAAGTGACACTATTATTGTTCTGTTTTGATGGTGGGTTTTATACTTGAGTACTTGGTACCATAATTTTATTTTTCCCGGTAGGCTGCTTTATTTAAAAACTTTATTTATTTACAGTATTGGTGTTCTATTTGACAATTGTTGCACTACTGCCATGTTGAGGCCTTGTTGATCTCTTGTCTTTTGATAGTCTTGTTTCTTTTGTTTGTATGTTGACAATAGCTTTTATATTTAAAGTTTTTTATACGAAAAAAAAACACTGGACAGTAACCATTGTAACAAAATAATGGCCAGGTGCAGGCTGGTGCAAAAATAAATAAAAGCCTTGTGCAAATAACCGCCTGCTTCTTTTAAACGCCCGTCTTCAAAAATTATTTTGTGAAATAAACGCCCGGGCTACTATTTGGAAATATACGGTATATGTGTGTGTGTGTGTGTGTGTGTGTGTGTGTGTGTGTGTTTCGTATGAAATGTTACTAACTTGTCTTGAGAATAGCTGGCAATTTACATGCATGCCTTTACTGCTTGATTTTTGCCACACTGGTGCCTCTGTGCTTTTAATTAATGATTGATGAGCAGTGCATTTTGGCTGCAGTAAAAGTGAGTGGCCTATAATGTTGTGTCCAATATGATGACAGATGTGGCAAAGTGATGACATAACACGGTCCACCTAAATAAATTATTATGTCTGTTTAAACTAAGGAAATGATCTGTCAGAAACATAAAAATGTTGCCTAATTAGTTTGTTTATGAGACTTGATGACCTAGTTCCACGAGTTAGCATGGCTAGCTAACCTGATATAAACACCTTTGTGTCTAACGCTCACACTGATACACCCACCTGGAAAAGTTTTTACATGATTAAGAGGATGGTGGGGGATTGCGGGTAAGTAGTGTGAATATATGGATATATGGTTAATTCAGATGTATTATTTTTGTTAACATTTTTTTCATAATTTTGCAGAAGCATTTTTTTTAGTGATGCTTTAAAAGTTAAATGATTGTTCTGAAAGATATAAGCCTTCCCCCAAACTGCAACCTCTTTATTAATTTTGACAAATTAATAAATGTTTTGCCTTTGAATTTGCTTTCAGAATTATACTTTGCATGATATCTAATTATGATATACGTTTTGAAGTATCTGAATTATAATTATTAAAAATGTGACAGTAAAAAAAGTCACTGTTCAATTTGATTCAGATTTTTTGGGACGATGATTTCATTTAAAAATGGTTCTCCATTCGAACCAAGTCTCACAATAACTTGTTGTAATAAAACCTGTTCAAAAGAGGTTACAAAAGCTCCTCTTGGCTGCTGATGTCTGACTGCATGCAGCAAGTAATCACGGATACGGCCTCAGAGTTGGTCTGTTTAAAAAAAATAATTATTGAACAAGTAGTACTATTATTATTATTTTAATCATTATTAAGACTGTTGCCAACATTATTGTTTGTTTCCTTATTTTCTAGCATTGTATTTAGTACATATTGTATTTGTAAGTCTTTGCAATGGCTTTGTACATTTCTAAGCGTTGTTAAGCTAGTTAGAGTTGGGGTTGCCCAAATTTTGTTTTATTACATTAGCATTTTGTGTTATTTCTATAAATAATGGAAATAAATATTTTCGATACGCATACGCATACATTTTGATGGCACCCCTAATAATTATATTATCAAATGATACATTATCGCTTTAAAATGTATTGCAATTAATTAATAACTTTACTTGACTTCTATATTGTTTAATTTGTCTACAGGATGGATGGATGGATGGATGATGGATGGATGGATGGATGGATGGATGGATAGATATATAGATAGATAGATAGATAGATAGATAGATAGATAGATAGATAGATAGATAGATAGATAGATAGATAGATAGATAGATAGATAAATAGATAGATAGATGGATAGATAGATAGATAGATAGATAGATAGATAGATAGATAGATACTTTATTGATTCCTTTGGGAGAATTCCCTCAGGATAATTAAAATTCCAGCAGCAGTGAACAGAATTGAGAACACATTTAAAAATTTAAAAATTGGGGGTATAAATGGAAAGCAAATAAAACATATAACGGCTTCACGGTGGCAGAGGGGTTAGTGCGTCTGCCTCACAATAAGAAGTTCCTGCAGTCCTGGGTTCAAATCCAGGCTTGGGATCTTTCTGTGTGGAGTTTGCATGTTCTCCCCGTGAATGCGTGGGTTCCCTCCGGGTACTCCGGCTTCCTCCCACTTCCAAAGACATGCACCTGGGGATAGGTTGATTGGCAACACTAAATTGGCCCTAGTGTGTGAATGTGAGTGTGAATGTTGTCTGTCTATCTGTGTTGGCCCTGCGATGAGGTGGCGACTCGTCCAGGGTGTACCCCGCCTTCCGCCCGATTGTAGCTGACATAGGCGCCAGCGCCCCCCGCGACCCCGAAAGGGAATAAGCGGTAGAAAATGGATGGATGGATAAAACATATAACAATAAGAATAAAAATAAAACAGTTAAAATAAGAATATAACAAGAGAAACGAGGCAGTTGTGACCATGTTATGAAAATGAATTGCATGTGGGACAAATATTTTTTTTACTCTATTAGTCCTGCACTTGGGATGAAGCAGTCTAGCAAATATTCCTCCTGGAGGTTTTACCACCAAAAATACATAAATATGAATAAAAAGTCACAAAATAACTCAAACTGTCATTGTGCACTACATCACGTGAGACATCAGTACATTTCATAGAAGAAATGTACATTTGCAGTAATTGCCCATTGGTAGTTATTTTGCAAAACATATGTAAACATATTATACACTGCAAAAAGTCAGTGTTCAAAAACAAGAAAAAAAATAAATAATTAGGGGTATTTTATTTGAACTAAGCAAAATTATCTGCCAAAAGAAAAAGAAAGTAAGCAAGTAAAGTTAGCTAACCTCAATGAACCCAAAAATACCTTAAAATAAGTATATTCTCACTAATAACAAGTGCACTTTTCTTGGTTGAAAAAAAAAATTACCTTTTTGCTTAATATGTTAAAATATATTCTTAAATTAAGAAAATGCTAATGCCATTATTTTGACCTGTGATGAGGTGGCGACTTGTCCAGGGTGTACCCCGCCTACCGCCCGAATGTAGCTGAGATAGGCTCCAGCAACCCCAAAAGGGACAAGCGGTAGAAAATGGATGGATGGCATTATAATTGCATCATGATTTTTTTTTCCATGCTTGAAGTAAGAAATTATTACTTTAAAAAAGTAGTTTTTTACTTGTGTGTAACTTGAGGGTCGCATGATGATGCAGAGTCGTTCTCTCAAGGATGCAGTTGGGCTCGGACACAGCGTGAAGAGTAAATGTTTTATTTAAGAATAAAACAGACTATGAAAAAGAAAAACTTACTCATAGCACAAAAGACAAAACAAAAGAGCTAGCATGGGAGCAAGAGGAATAACAAGGCCTAGCGCGGAAGCTAACAAGTCCAGAACTGGGGGAAAAAAGTCGTTACTCGTTCTGTGAAACACAAACTACGAATCCAGACAGTATGAACGAAGGAGCCAGCCTTAAATCAAGATCAAAGCAGGTGTGCGTATGGAAAAAAGTGGCGGGTGAAACTAATACGTAACTATGGTGACAAAACCAACAAGGAAGTGCAACCAGGAACTAAAGAAGTCAAACATTAACAAAACATAATACAAAAAGATCAAGAACCTAAACATAATATGATCCGGGCAGCGGATCATGACACTTGTGAGTGTTAATGACACCGCTTTGCATCAGTTGATATTCTGGTTTCTAGCATGTTTTACTCAATATAGGTCATAAAATCTCAGCAACAAGCTGTAATATTTTACTAAGATAATTTAGGACTAAAACCCTTAAAACAAGCAAAACACTCTAACATTTAATCTGCTTAGTGAGAAGAATTATCTTATCAGATAGAAAATACGATATTATCAACCTTATTTGAGATATTTAGTCTTACTTAGATTTAATTTTTTGCATATGGCTAATTATACAAAGAGGGTGTACCCACTTTCAGTGAAGCAATCACGAATCCGCCAGCTGTTACGACTCTTTACCCTCTAATTAGACGAATATTAGCAAGTGCAATCAAACATATACTGTTTCCAAGTACAGGAAGTCATAAACCTCAGTATTTACTTTATGCACCCCTGTTTGCACCATTAAAGGCCTACTGAAACCCACTACTACCCACCACGCAGTCTGATAGTTTATATATCAATGATGAAATATCAACATTGCAACACATGCCAATACGGCTTTTTTAGTTTACTAAATTACAATTTTAAATTTCCTGGGAGTTTCGTCTTGAAAACGTCGTGTAATGATGACGTGTACGCGTGACATCACAGGGTTTTAGGAAGTGTGAGTGCTGTGCACACACTCAGCTAAAAGTTGTCTGCTTTAACGGCATAATTATACAGTATTTTAGACATCTGTGTTGCTGAATCTTTTGCAATTTGTTCAATTAATATTGGAGAAGTCACTGTAGAAAGATGGAGTTGGGAAGCTTTAGCTTTTAGCCACACAAACACACGGTGATTACTTGTTTAAAATTCCCGGAGGTAAAAATTTACTAGGGATCAGAGCGGTCAAGCGAACATGGATCCTACCAAATGTCAACCAGCAGGTTTCGGTGAGAAAATTGTGGTTAAAAAGTCAGTTCTTACCGGATAAAAGCTGAGCTTGTGTCGTCCATAGCTGCCATCGACTCCCCTGAGACACTGCGCGTCAACACCCGGCCGTGGGGACACCCCTCCGACTATCAGGTACTATTAAACTCACTAAAACACTAGAAACACAATGGAAAGATAAGGGATTTCCTAGAATTATCCTAGTAAATGTGTTTAAAAACATTGGAATACGTCTCAATGCTATCGCGTTTTTTTTTTTTTTTTTATTCCGTCGCTATCAATATCCTCAAACACAAATCTTTCATCCCCGCTCAAATTAATGGGGAAATTGTCGTTTTCTCGGTCCGAATAGCTGTTTTTGTTGGAGACTCCCATTAAAATCAATGTGAATATATGAGGAGCCATCAACATGTGACGTCATCGTCTACGATGTCCGGTAAAGGCGAGGCTTTTTCAGGAAGTACCAAAAGTGGCGAACTCTATCGTCGATTTTCTCTACTAAATCCTTTCAGCAAAAATATGGCAATATCGCGAAATGATCAAGTATGACACATAGAATGGACCTGCTATCCGCGTTCAAATAAGAAAATCTCATTTCAGTAGGCCTTTAAAGCAGCTAATAGCTCATAATGTGTTCCCCCCTTTTGATATTACAAGTGCATTTAAAGGCTGTTTTTTGAAGTAATGGCATTAAGCCTTTCAAGGCTTATTTGGCATTTTTAAGGAAGTTCGAAGGTTTGCTTTGAGGAACTTCACATTAGTGATTGAGTGCTTAAAGTCTGTGAGAGATTCCATTGTCACCCTGCTATGGATATCGCGTATATCATTTGCGTGACAAAAAGCTTACTGCCAGTATCATGCATGGTACACTAGACGCCTATACTGAAACTTCACCCAGTGATGGCTGCACGAGCGAATCGCCCCCTCGGCTGTTTTTATGACTGGCATTCTTTATGAGACCACAGTGGCCCTCGGTGCCCTTAGAGGTCAGACGGCCTGACAGGCAGCGGCCAGAATAAATGGCTCATTTCCGAGCTGTGGCGTGATGGAGAGGATACAGTGGCCCTGGTCCTTCCTCCAGGCTGTCAGTGACGGGACGCACGGACTGAGACAAAGCAAAGTTCTGCTTCACATCCTCCACCATATTTGGTCCTCAAATCAAAGCTCTTTTCTCGTGGTTTTGTAACGGGGAAGAGGCAGCTTTTTTTTTTTCTAAAGACATGGTTGATATCATTTTACGTGTAATGAAACAACCAACAGAATGACAACGGCAACCATCTCATCTGAATGTGACTTAAGTCGGTTTTGTATGAGCCCGCACTAGTGTTGTCCCGATACCAATATTTTGATACCAGGACCAAAATTATTTAAATACTTTTCTGTAATTTTCGGTACTTTTCTAAATAAAGGGGATCACAAAAAATGTTCATTATTGCCTTTATTTTAACAAAAAAAATTAGGGTACTACAAACATGTTTCTAATCGCAACTTTGTCCTTAAATAAAATAATGAACATACAAGACAACTTGTCTTTTATTAGTAAGTAAGCAAACAAAGGCTCCTGGTTTAGCTGCTGACAGACGCAGTAACATGTTGTGTCATACATTATTTTGTCAAAATTATTAAGGACAAGTGGTGGAATATTAATTATTAATCTACTTGTTCATTTACTGTTAATATTTGCCTCAGTCTGCTGACATGCTAGCAGAGTAGTAGATTTTTTTTTAAAAAGCTTTTATAATTGTAAAGGAAAATGTTTTATCAACTGATTGCAATAATGTAAATTTGTTTTAACTATTAAACAAACCAAAAATATGCCTTATTTTATCTTTGTGAAAACATTGGACACAGTGTGTTGTCAAGCTTGGGAGATGCAATGCAAGTGTAAGCCACTGTAACACTATTGTTCTTTTTTTTAATTTTTTATAAATGTCTAATGATAATGTCAATGAGGGATTTTTAATCACTGCTGTGCTGAAATTATAACTAATATTGATACTGTTGTTGATAATATTCATTTTTGTTTCACTACTTTTGGTTTGTTCTGTGTCGTGTTTTTGTCTCCTCTCAATTGCTCTGTTTATTGCAGTTCTGAGTGTTGCTGGGTCAGCTTAGGTTTTGGAATTGGATTGCATTGTTATGGTATTGCTGTGTAGTGGTTTGTTGGATTGATAAAAAAAATAAAAATAGATTTTAAAAAAAAAGAAAATCGATTCTGAATCGCACAACATATTCGAATCGATTTTTTCTCACACCCCTAGTAATAACCATTTATTCTTCTGTTGTTTGATACTTGAGATTAGTTTTGGATGATACCACAAATTTGGGTATCAATCCGAAACCAAGTCGTTACAGAATCATACATTGGTCATATTCAAAGTCTTCATGTGTCCAGGGACATATTTCCTAAGTTTATAAACACAATATGAATTTAAAAAAAACTGAATAAGATGTTGTGATCGTAGTAATATCGACTAAATACGTTACTGTACTTGGTATCATTACAGTGGATGGTGTAGATCCACCATGGGCGTTTGTTTATATTGAGTTGGTGCTGCAGGGAATTCTGGGAATTTGTTCTGTAGTGTTTATGTTGTGTTGCGACTCAAATATTCTCCCAAAATGTGTTTGTCTTTGTTGTTTAGTGTGGTTTCAGGATATGGCACATGCTTATGACAGTGTTGTCGTTGTTCATACGGCCACCCTTAGTGTGACATGTATGACTGTTGACTAAGTATGTCCTTCATTCACATGCGTGCAGTGTGTTCAAGGTCAAGATGATTGTCTTAATAGTTTATGACCGGTCATAATGAAATTAGTAACACATCCATTGATAAGAGTCTGGTGTTCTGTGGTGCCGAGTGAAGCATGTTTCGCTAACACTTATCATACAGGAATGATACTTTAAGTAAATGTACTTGATTCGTCTCCATGGAGACAAGGATTAGTGATTTTGAAGTAGTATCAACATTGCGGACAGGCATTAGCTGCTAGCTAGCTAGCCATGTCTTAAAGCACCTCTTCCTGTGGGCGTTTCAATGTTATAACCTCACCTTTATCTTTAGCTATTAATCAATCAATCAATCAATGTTTATTTATAAGTGTCACAAGTGTATCAAAGGGCCACCACGACATCCTTGGTTCAGAGACAACATAAGGGCAAGGAAAAACTCACAACCCGGTGTGATGTCAATGTGAATGACTATGAGAAACTTTGGAGAGGACCGCAGAACCCCCCCCCCCCACCCCCACCCCCCCCAGAGGAGACCGAATGCAATTGATGTCGAGTGGGTCTAACATAATATTGTGAAAGTCCAGTCCATAGTGGATTTAACATAACAGTGAGAGTCCAGTCCATGGTGGGGCCAGCAGAAGACCATCCCGTGCGGAGACGGGCCAGCAGCGCAGAGATGTCCCAAACTGAAGCACCACCGGTTCCCGACTCTGAACATCCATGGCCGCTGGACTTCAACTGGTCTGAAAAGAGGGTCTATTTAAAGGCTAGGGTACACAAATGAGTTTTAAGACGGGACCTAAATGCTTCTATTAAGCTTCTCTTTCAGCCAAAATTTGTCCCCTCTTCCTTTCCTGTCTACACACTGTGTCTGCTTACAAGTACTCAGTGAATGTGCACTGCCAAACATGCTCCTTTGCACGACACGACGTGACGACAACGACGGGTGGGGAACTGGTACTTTTCAGTGGTGGTATAGTACCGAATATGATTCATTAGTATTGCGGTACTACACTAATACCGGTAAAACGTACAACCCTCGCCGGCGCTGAATAGCTTTCCTGTTGCCCTTTTTTATACGCTCATAAGGAGAAAAAAAGCAAGTGAGAGGGAGGAGGAGTGCAAACCAGATGAATTCCGCTTTTACCCTGGATGCATTTAATGAGAACTTGCACTCACTTTTGGACCTGGCCCCCGTAGCTACAGAGTATCTCTGGTTTTCATCACGATGAGACCTCAGCAAAGGACAATTATTCACGCGTGCCAGCGAATGTTTGCAAACACACAAACAGGCTTCTGTGTGTGTCGGTATTAAGAGTGCAGGAATATTCACACACACGCACACACACACACACACATACACACACACACGCCAAGCCGTCACCTCTGCATGTTAATCACTGTCAAATCACACACACAATTCTTTCTCTCACATACTGCAGCGAGGGTCTGGGAGCAATCAAATGGCCGCACTACTTTGCCTGCCTGAACTCTGCTTTCCTGTGTGTCTGCACCCAGGTACCAGTGAGTCCTCCCCAGTACACTAATAAAACCTCACTAATGATCCCTCTAGCCTCCCTCCACACACACACACACACACACACACACACACACACACACACACACACGCACACACACACACACACACACACACACACACACACGCACACACACACACACACACACACACACACACACACACACACACACTCCATCCCCTTGCCCACAATCTGGCTGTAGGTGTGCAAACTAAGGGGCACTATTTTATTTATTTTTTTACAAGAAAAGCTGTGATGTCATCCAAATCCCTCGCTTTAATTTAACCAACCCCCGTACGAGCTGCCAGTCAAACACAGATGCGAGTTCTACCTCATTCTTCACCTCCATTCATTCCTGTGTTTGTTTACTTTTCAGGGCCGTAAATTTAAATTATGAGCACCGCACACACACACACACACACGTTACCAAATAGGTGGGTGGATAGGAAAAGGGCTTTCCCCGAAATACACTGCTTGTCTAATTACGGACACATTAACCGCCTCTCATCTGGCAGGCGAAGCAGCAAAGCAGACAGGCCGGGTGGAAGAAATATGCGCCAACTTTTCGTAGTGTCTAACGTGGAAGTAGTCTGACGTGCACTTTGTAAACCTCCCCTAGAACATATTTGTTGTGATGCAAAAACAAAACAAATATAAGTATAAGGTAACACAGTTATAAATGGTAAATGGGTTATACTTGTATAGCGCTTTGACACTATTTCCACATTCACCCATTCACACACTGATGGCGGTAGCTGCCATGCAAGGCCCTAACCACGACCCATCAGGAGCAAGGGTGAAGTGTCTTGCTCAAGGACACAACAGACGTGACGAGGTTGGTAGAAGGTGGGGCTCAAACTCTGAATAAACAAAAAGTGAGTGCCCCTAAGAGAAGGCATTGAAGCTTAGGGAAGGCTATGCCGAACAGAAGTAAAACTATACTAACTACTAAGTAAACACAAACAGAATGCTGGACGACAGCAAAGACTTACTGTGGCGCAAAGACGGTGTCCACAATGTACATCCGAGCATGACAAGACAATCAACAAAGTCCTCAAAAAGAAGGATAAAAACTGACATATTCTTGATTGCTAAAACAAAGTCGATGCGGAAATATCGCTCAAAGGAAGTTATGAAACTGCTACAGAAATACATCAAAAAAAGAGAGAAAGCCACCAAAATAGGAGCACAAGACAAGAACTATTTTACTGCACACAGGAAAACAGCAAAAAAGTCAAAATAATTCACAGTGTGATGTGACAGGTGGTGAAAATACACCTACTTTGAGACAATAGCTACCTGTATATTGATGCATGCTTGGTTATGGTTTAAAGTCATACCCAACAATTGCGCCAACAACTTTTTACTGTCAACTTAGTTTCTTTTTTTTATCATTTTCGCTGCTGGTGTGCCCTGGATTTTTTCAACGCAAAAAATGTGCCTTGGCTCAAAAAAGGTTGAAAAACAGATCTTTAATTAATCGTGGAAAATGAGCATGAGTATTAAAGGCCTACTGACATGAGATTTTCTTATTTAAACGGGGATAGCAGGTCCATTCTATGTGACATACTCGATAATTTTGCGATATGGCCATATTTTTGCTGAAAGGATTTAGTAGAGAACATCCACGATAAAGTTCGCAACTGTCGGTGCTAAGAAAAAAGCTCTGCCACAACCGGAAGTCGCAGACGATGACGTCACAAGTGTGAGGGCTCCTCACATATTCACATTGATTTTAATGGGAGCCTCCAACAAAAAGTGCTATTCGGACCGAGAAAACGACAATTTCCCCATTAATTTCAGCGAGGATGAAAGATTTGTGTTTGAGGATATTGATAGCGACGGACTAGAAAAAAACAAACAGTTAAAAAAAAAAAATCCTGTTTAAAAAAAAAAACAACGCGATTGCTTTGTTTTTAAACACATTTACCAGGATAATTCTGGGAAGTCCCTTATATTTCTATTGTGTTGCTAGTGTTTTATTGAGTTAAATAGTACCTGGTAGTCGGAAGGGTGTCTCCACAGGTGTCTTGACACCAATGTCTCAGGGGAGTCGACGGCAGCTTCATGGACGGCCCAAGCTCAGCTTAGGGTTGGGGTGAGGGTTAGGGTTAACCCTCACCCCAACCCTAGCCCCAACCCTAACCCTAACCCTAACCCCAACCCTAACCCTAACCCTAACCCTAACCCTAACCCTAACCCCAACCCCAACCCCAACCCCAACCCTAACCCTAACCCGAATACTAACCCTAACCCTAACCCTAAACCTAACCCTAAACCTAACCCCAAACCTAACCCTAAACCTAACCCTAACCCTAGCCCTAAACCCTAACTCTCTGGTAAAAAGCGATTTTTTTAACCATAATTTTCTCACCGAAACCTGCTGGTTGACATTCCGTCTTGATTCATGTTCACTTAGGGTTAGGGTTAGGGTTAGGGTTAACACTCACCCCAACCCTAGCCCCAACTGTAACCCCAAGCCTAACCCTAAAGCTAACCCTAACCCTAACCTAAACCTAACCCTAACCCCAACCACAACCCTAACCCTAACCCTAACCCTAGCCCTAAACCCTAACTCTCTGGTAAGAAGCGATTTTTTAACCATAATTTTCTCACCGAAACCTGCTGGTTGACTTTTGGTCTGGATTCATGTTCGCTTGACCGCGCTCTGATCCATAGTAAATTTTCACCTCTGGGAATTTTAAACAAGGAATCACCTTGTGTAAGCTTCCCAACTCCATCTTTCTACTGTGACTTCTCCAATATTAATTGAACAAATTGCAAAATATTCAGCAACACAGATCTCCAAAATACTGTATAATTATGCCGTTAAAGCAGACGACTTTTAGCTGTGTGTGTGCGTAGCGCTCATACTTCCTAAAAACCCGTGACGTCTTGCGTTCACGTCATTATTACACGACGTTTTCAAGACGAATTTACCGGGAAATTCAAAATTGTAATTTAGTAAACTAAAAAGGCCGTATTGGCATGTGTTGCAATGTTAATATTTCATCATTAATATATAAACTATCACACTGCATGGTGGGTAGTAGTGGGTTTCAGTAGGCCTTTAAGACAAAGCAAGCACACAGGTGCTATTGATATTTTGAAAACAAGCTCTGCAATTCAAAAAACCCAACAACTATTAATTCATCTGTATTAAATGCAAATGGCTCCTCTGTCTCTTACACCACACACTAAAGGGGGAAATGGCCTCTAATCATTTAAAAGGTATCTAGACAGGCTTTTACAACACCTAATCAATTAGCTGCTGTTTGTCTTGTTAAATGGATGACCTGCTCTCCTTCATAGAAACACTTTTGTCTCTATTTTGCCATTCAACTGAATATCACACTTGCACTGATGTAATAGCAGGTGTTCCATGTACAGAATGTATTAGGTTTTGCTACAAAATCCGCGTACTTAGGAAAACAATATTTTTTTGTAACTTTAGTGCAAGTTTAAAACACATAGAGCAGGTAGTGGGAGAACATTTTGAACATTGAAGTGGAACTGCACCTTTTTTTTTCCACAATTAATATGAAAGACATGACGACTGATGGATTTTTTTTTCCAATGCATTCTAACTTGTACATAAAAGTCCGCTTACAGCAGAGCCAATGGGAGGACTCTGTTTGAGCTGTGTACACCCATGCGCTGAGCAGAGAGAGTAAATGTCTGTGTTTTTAAGAACAAAAGTATGCGTTTGTGTGTGGACAAGAGGCCTAAATGCAGAGATAACTATGCGTTTATTAAGTATTTGTGGAACGCTGGTTACGTCTCCAAATATCATTTTGAGGTCGGGTAAACACAGTAAAAATGAGTTTTGATTGATTGATTGATTGATTGAAACTTTTATTAGTAGATTGTACAGTACAGTACATTTTCTGTACAATTGACCACTAAATGGTAACACCCCAATAAGTTTTTCAACTTGTTTAAATACTGCCAGCAGTTAATTACATGTTGAAAATAATGTCTGTCCTAATTAATACAAAATGGTAGGGCTGGGCGATATGGACTTTTTTTAAATATCTTGATATTTTTAGGCCATGTCACGATACACGATATAAATCTCGATATTTTGCCTGAGCCTTGAATGAACACCTGATGCATATAATCACAGCCGTATGATGATTCTATGTGTCTACATTAAAACATTCTTCTTCATACTGCATTAATATATCCATCCATCCATCCATCATCTTCCGCTTATCCGAGGTCGGGTCGCGGGGGCAGCAGCCTAAGCAGGGAAGCCCAGACTTCCCTATCTCCAGCCACTTCGTCTAGCTCTTCCCGGGGGATCCCGAGGCGTTCCCAGGCCAGCCGGGAGACATAGTCTTTCCAACGTGTCCTGGGTCTTCCCCGTGGCCTCCTACCAGCTGGACGTGCCCTAAACACATCCCTAGGGAGGCGTTCGGGTGGCATCCTGACCAGATGCCCGAACCACCTCATCTGGCTCCTCTCGATGTGGAGGAGCAGCGGCTTTACGTTGAGCTCCTCACGGATGGCAGAGCTTCTCACCCTATCTCTAAGGGAGAGCCCCGCCACCCGGCGGAGGAAACTCATTTCGGCCGCTTGTACCCGTGATCTTATCCTTTCGGTCATGACCCAAAGCTCATGACCATAGGTGAGGATGGGAACGTAGATCGACCGGTAAATTGAGAGCTTTGCCTTCCGGCTCAGCTCCTTCTTCACCACAACGGATCGATACAACGTCCGCATTACTGAAGACGCCGCACCGATCCGCCTGTCGATCTCACGATCCACTCTTCCCCCACTCGTGAACAAGACTCCTAGGTACTTGAACTCCTCCACTTGGGGCAGGGTCTCCTCCCCAACCCGGAGATGGCACTCCACCCTTTTCCGGGCGAGAACCATGGACTCGGACTTGGAGGTGCTGATTCTCATTCCGGTCGCTTCACACTCGGCTGCGAACCGATCCAGTGAGAGCTGAAGATCCCGGCCAGATGAAGCCATCAGGACTACATCATCTGCAAAAAGCAGAGACCTAATCCCGTGGCCACCAAACCGGAACCCCTCAACGCCTTGGCTGCGCCTAGAAATTCTGTCTATAAAAGTTATGAACAGAATCGGTGACAAAGGACAGCCTTGGCGGAGTCCAACCTTCACTGGAAACGTGTCCGACTTACTGCCAGCAATGCGGACCAAGCTCTGACACTAATCATACAGGGAGCGGACTGCCACAATAAGACATTCCGATACCCCATACTCTCTGAGCACTCCCCACAGGACTTCCCGAGGGACACGGTCGAATGCCTTCTCCAAGTCCACAAAGCACATGTAGACTGGTTGGGCAAACTCCCATGCACCCTCAAGAACCCTGCCGAGAGTATAGAGCTGGTCCACAGTTCCACGACCAGGACGAAAACCACACTGTTCCTCCTGAATCCGAGGTTCGACTATCCGGCGAAGCCTCCTCTCCAGTACACCTGAATAAACCTTACCGGGAAGGCTGAGGAGTGTGATCACACGATAGTTGGAGCACACCCTCCGGTCCCCCTTCTTAAAGAGAGGAACCACCACCCCGGTCTGCCAATCCAGAGGTACCGCCCCCGATGTCCACGCGATGCTGCAGAGTCTTGTCAACCAAGACAGCCCCATAGCATCCAGAGCCTTAAGGAACTCCGGGCGGATCTCATCCACCCCCGGGGCCTTGCCGCCGAGGAGCTTTTTAACTACCTCAGCGACCTCAGCCCCAGAAATAGGAGAGTCCACTACAGATTCCCCAGGCACCGCTTCCTCAAAGAAAGACGTGTTGGTGGGATTGAGGAGGTCTTCGAAGTATTCCCTCCACCGATCCACAACATCCGCAGTCGAAGTCAGCAGAACACCATCTGCACCATACACGGTGTTGATAGTGCACTGCTTCCCCTTCCTGAGGCGCCGTATGGTGGTCCAGAATCGCTTCGAAGCCGTCCGGAAGTCGTTTTCCATGGCTTCCCCGAACTCTTCCCATGTCCGAGTTTTTGCCTCCGCGACCGCTAAAGCTGCACACCGCTTGGCCCGTCGGTACCCGTCCACTGCCTCCGGAGTCCTATGAGCCAAAAGAACCCGATAGGACTCCTTCTTCAGCTTGACGGCATCCCTCACTGCTGGTGTCCACCAACGGGTTCTGGGATTACCGCCACGACATATGCTTATACAATATATGCTTATTTTAAACTTTCATGCAGAGAGGGAAACCACAACTAAGTCAATTGACCAAAACTGTATTTATTAAACAGATATTAAGGAGTGGCAAAAACATTCATTTCATTTGCAAAACAGAAAGTGCAAGATTGTCAGAGACATTTTAAAACAAGCTATGAGTGCACTCCTGTGCATGATGTCACTAAGATGACATATCAAAACAACACTAAATTAAAGGGCACTTTTTGTACAGAACGCCACTTCAATAGTTAAAAACAAATAAAGTGCACATTTGTGCATGATGTCACACAAGATATTTCAATAACTGTCGAATAATAATAAGCTGCATAATAGGAAATCAAATCCTTCGCTATGTGGTAGGTTCCTGCAGACGCTATCTCCTTCTGACTATTTTTTTTCATACGATATTGATGTGGAATTGATTGCCTCGGCATTTTGTTGGTGTGGCAATGAATGGAGATGTTGACATGCGGAGTTTCAAGCACTCTTTATTCTCTAGTATGTGACTTTTCAAATGATGCTACAAATTAGCAGTAATGCTACTTTTCGTACCAACGCCTTCGCCCCACACTTGACAAATTACGGTTGTCTGTTCGACATGTTCCAGCTTGAAGCCAAACCACCTCCAGACAATGGACCCCGTGCCATTTTTCTTGGGAATTCATTAGTCTTCTTTCATTTGTTACCAGATTCACACCTAAGGTAAGCCATGTCGCTACCTCTCTGCTCCGCGAGTGCGTATACGTATGTGACGTAAGTAAGAAGGTGCGTTTGTTTAAGTCCCTGTGAGAAGGAGAGGTGACAAAGAGTGGGAAGAGCATATAGTGTAATGCCCGCAGCTAAAAGCAACTGCCTTAGAACCATACTTACCAACCTTGAGACCTCCGATTTCAGGGGGTGGGGGGGAGTGGTCTGGGGTGGCTAGAGGCGTGGTTGGGGGCGTAGTTGGGGCGGAGGGCGTGGTTAAGAGGGGTGGCGTATAATTCACCAACTCAAGTATTTCATATATATTTCATATATATATATATATCCATCCATCCATGGATGGCTGGATGGATATATATATATATACATATATATATATATATATATATATGGGTTGGATGGATGGATGGATATATACATATATATATATACATATATATATATATATATATATATATATATATATGGGTTGGAGTCAATAACCAGGCGACGTGATGAAGTTACGTCTCTTTACTGTGGGCTTCAGAACAGACATTCTATTCTATGTACAGTAGATGGCAGTATTGTCCTGTTTTAAGAGGGTCACAACATTGAGTCATGTTCTCATGGAGCTTGAGTGGGCGTGGCATCCAGCTCCATCTGAATTTCGGGAGATTTTCGGGAGAAAACTTGTTTTGGGAGGTTTTCGGGAGAGGCGCTGATTTTCGGGAGTCTCCCGGAAAATCCGTGAGGGTTGCGCAAGTATGCTTAGAACGTATGCTCGAATATGACTATATAGTTATTTTCTATATCGCACAGAGACAAACCTGCGATATATCGCCCAGCCCTACAATTTGGTTTAAGAAAATACATACAATGACATTACATTTTATATGGTGTGGAAAGAAGGCCAGATGCTGTAGTCCACAAGCAAGGGAGGACTGCAATTACCAAATTTTACATTATTTTGTCTCCTTTGGGTGTGAACAAGCAAGCCACTTATTCCATTCTTCTGCAGATAAAGAGTGAATCAACATTAAAAAAAAATCTGTTAATGAACTTGGACATTGATTTGGGAGTTTGTATAACATTAAACAAATACCTAAATAATTGAGGGAAAAGCCCAATAGAATCCACCTTTAACATTCTAAAACTGTGTCAGAAAATACTTGGAATCCACCCAATGACATCTGTGAATCAACCGCTTTGGTACAATCCTAATATAATCATTAATACAAATGTGGCTACATGAACAACATGGAAAGACAGATGAATTACTAAACCTCATCAAATTAATATAAACTCCTTTAAACCATTCAATGAATTAGTTGATCAATATAATGTACTCAAAAATCATTTTTTAAATTGTATTTCTTTAAAACACGCAGTAAATAAATGCATTTCCTTCGAAAGTATGTCTTTAAATAGCCATGAACTGGAAAATGCATTTTTTAAACAAGATACAATTACAAAATTAATTAAAATATTTTATGGAATAATACATGAATGACACAGTAGAAATGCAAATGATGCATGTCTTCGGAAATGGATGATCAACTTAAACATTTTGGATGAAAGAGACATATCATGGATTGGTATTCGGAAAAATGCCAATAAGCCCTTTAAAGCATTAAAAATAAATCAATTAAAGATCTGTAATATATTGTATTTTACATCTTCTCAGCTGTTTAAAAATGGTGCAGTAGACAGCAAATTATGTATGAAGTGTCGGGCAGCTGACGGAACTCGTGTTCATTTATTGTGGGAATGTCAGAGAATAAAAGAGTTATGGTTGAAAAAAAAAGAAGTAATCCCATTCCTAAATATAAACATCCAAATGACACTGCAAACTTGTATTTTTGGTGATCCGCATCCGTTTAGTCACCTGTCATCAAAGAGTAAAAATGCATTGCATCATAACAAAAAGGGTAATACTAAAAAAATGGATAGAAGTTGATAGTCCAAGCTATGAAGAAGATATCAGTAAAAAAAAATGTTTTTAGTTTAGATAATATCGAGTCATATATTGGAATGTGGGATCCATTGTTACACATTTTTAACTATTAAATGAACCTAAAATATGACTTTTTTTTATCTTTGTGGAAAATATTGGACATAATTTGTTGTCAAGCTATTGTTTGTATTTATTTCTTTTAGAAATGGCTGTAATGATAATGTAAATGAGGTATTTCTACTCACTGCTATGTAGGAATTCTTACTAATATTGATACTGTCGTTGATAATTATTCCTTTTTGTTTGACCATTTTTGGATTGTTTTGTGTCATATTTGCGTGTCCTCTCAATTGGTCTGTTGATTGTTATTCTGATTGTTGCTGGGTTGGTTTTGGAACTGGAATTGTATTGTAATATAAATTCATTTAATAAAGGCAAATTACAGATGTCCGATAATATTGGCCGATAAATGCTTTAAAATCTAATATCGGAAATTTTTGATATCGGTTTGAAAATTATCGGTACCTGTTTCAAAAAGTAAAATATATGACTTTTTAAACGCCGCTGTGTACACGGACGTAGGGAGAAGTACAGAGCACCAATAAACCTTAAAGTCACTGCAATTGCTTGCCGGCCCAGTCACATAATATCTACGGCTTTTCAGACACACAAGTGAATGCAATTCATACTCGGTCAAAAGCCATACAGGTCACACTTATGGTGGCCGTATAAACAACTTTAACACTGTTACAAATATGCGCCACACTGTCAACCCACACCAAACAAGAATGACAAACACATTGCGGGAGAACATCAACATAAACACAACAAATACCCAGAACCCCTTGCAGCACTAACTCTTCCGTGAAGCTACAATATACACCTCCTTACCCCCCCACGTCAACCCCGCTACCCCAACCCCGCCCACCTCAATGTCCTCATACTCTTGTCAGGGTGAGCATTTCCCAAATTCCAAGCTGCTGTTTTGAGGCATGTTAAAAAAATAATGCACTTTGTGATTTCAATAATAAATATGGCAGTGCCATGTTGGCATTTTTTTCCATAACTTGAGTTTCTTTATTTCGGAAAACCTTGTTACATTGTTTAATGCATCCAGCGGGGCATCACAACAAAATTAGGCATACTAATGTGTTAATGATTACACAACCGTATACATCGGTATCGGTTGATGTCGGTATCAGTAATTAAGAGTTGTACAACATCGGGATATCGGCAAAAAAGCCATTATCGGACATCCCTAAGTCAAATACAAATAAGGCAACAAGAAAAGTATCCCACACTTCTCTTTTGTAAAGTACATTTGTACAGCCGATATGCGCATTTCCATCAACAATGTGAATATGAAATATGAAAAGAAAATATGAAAAGAAAAAAAAAGGAATTGCATTTTTATTATTATGCTATTATTGTGTATGATTTTGTTGGATTGATTAATTAAAAAAAAGGAGAAACATGTTTTTCGTGTGCACAAGAGGCCTAAACGCATTTATTAAGTATTTGTGGACATGGCATAAAATATTCTTTGCTGCATCAGTCATGTTGAGAATTATGTTTCGTTGCCATGGTCGCCATGGTTCATGACTTTGAGAAATGCATGGAAAGGCTGTTGGTCTGAGCAAGTGTTCAGGTGATCAGTCTCCAACTCCCCCTCCTTAAATCATAAACCTGGAAAAAAAAAAAAAACTGTCAACGAAAAGAATCCACACTGCAAAAACTGAAATCAAAGTAAGATTAAATATCTCAAATAAGGGTGATATTTGCTTATTTTCTGTGTAATAAGATCATTCTTCTCACTTAGCAGATTTTATGTTAGTCTTTTGCTTCTTTTAAGGGGTTCGGTCCTAAATAGTCTCAGTAAGATATTACAGCTTGTTGCTGAGATTTTATAACCTATATTGAGTAAAACTAGAATATCAACTGTTGCAAAGCTCTGTCATCAACACTCACAAATATAAAACTACTTTTTTGAAGTAATATTTTCTTATTTCAACCATAAAAAGAAAATCATTATTTTGCCACAATTGGGTGTCATAATTAAAATAACTCTTTTATTTTCAATGAAACAAAAGAAAATACATAGTCATATAACAGTACAGTTGGCACAGTACAGCAAACTGACAGTTAATATTTAAACATATAACATGTGACATTTCTAACAATTTTGATCATAAATAGTTCATCCACATTCAGCTAAATTCCTCAAAATTAAAATTTAAAAAAATGTTGGCTGGGGACCGAGCTGTATATATGTGCACTAATTGATTGAAAGAGCATGCACTTGGCGTGATGATGTCATGTTATCGATGGAAAAATGCATTTTTACGCCATATGATTTGCCTGAGCATGGAATAGACCCAGAAAGAGTAACAAGCAGTTGCCTTGTTGCCTTCCATTAAGAACTTTAAAGACCTACTGAAACCCACTACTACCGACCACGCAGTCTGATAGTTTATATATCAATGATGAAATATTAACATTGCAACACATGCCAATACGGCCTTTTTTAATTGACTAAATTGTAATTTTAAATTTCCCGCGGAGTTTCTTGTTGAAAACGTTGCGGAATGATGACGTATGTGCGTGACGTCACGGACTGTCAGGAAATATTAGCTCAGCACCAGTTACGGCTAAAAGTCATCTCATTTCATCGCATAATTACACAGTAATTTGGACATCTGTGTTGCTGAATCTTTTGCAATTTGTTCAATTAATAATGGAGACTATAAAGAACAATGCTGTTGGTGGAAAGCAGTGTATTGCAGCTGTCTTTAGCACCAAGACACAGCCGGTGTTTCTTTGTTTTTAACACAGAGCGGTCAAGTGAACATGTTTCTCTACGTCAACCAGTATGTTTTTGGATGGGAAAATTGTGATATATATCTTACCGGAGACATCATCGGATTATTCGTCCTCCTGCAGTAGCTGTTTGAAAGGCAGCTGTGTGCTTGGCTCCTCGGCTGCTCTCTGAGACACTGCGTGTTCACCGCAGACATCCGACCTCGATGTATGTCTTTACAATCTCACTAAAACACTATTAAAACAATAAGCAGATAAGGGATCTTCCAGAATTATCCTAGTGAATGTGTCTAATTTCATCCGAAACGCTCACACTGCCGCCGCCCGTCGCTTTTTATTTTATTTTATTTTGTTTTATTATTATTTTTTCTAGTCCTTCGTTATCAATATCATCATCCACGAATCTTTCATCCTCGCTCAAATTAATGGGGAAATTATCATTTTCTCGGTCCGAATAGCTCTTGCTGCTGGAGGCTCCAATTATAAACAATGTGAGGAGCCCTCACCCTTGTGACATCATCGTCTGCGGCTTCTGGTACAGGCGAGACTTTTTTATCAGCACCAAAAGTTGCAAACTTTATCGTGGATGTTCTCTTCTAAATCCTTTCAGCAAAAATATGGCAATATCGCGAAATGATCAAGTATGACACATAGAATGGACCTGCTGTCCCCGTTTGAATAAGAAAATCTCATTTCAGTAGGCCTTTAAATTGGTTTTTAGTACAAGTTTGCTGGTTTATAATGCAGAGCGCATATCATTATGTCAAGATAATGGCTCTAGAATTTACTTAATTTAAGAATATTTTTCAACATATTAAGCAAAAAGGTCTTTTTTTTTCTACCAAGAAAAGTGCACTTGTTATTAGTGAGAATATACTTATTTTAAGGTATTTTGGGTTCATTGAGGTTAGCTAATTTTTGCTTGTTTTGGAAAGTCTTGACAAGCCAAATTTTCTTGTTCTGTTGGCAGATAATTTGATTAGTTCAAATAAAATACCCCTCATTTTTGTATTTCTTTTCTCTTGTTTTTGAACACTGACTTTTTACAGTGCAGTGGGTAAATGCAGAGAGAGTGAAAGACGCCATTAAAAAAAATGAGGACCACAAAAAAGAGTGGACCAAATCCCTCGGGCCGCACACAATACTAAAGCTGGGGTTAAGTGCTAGGATTTCACTCTTTGGGGGATTTTGGGGTCCCTGC